>NC_092202.1:7500-10000 GCF_043641665.1 Enoplosus armatus | reverse complement strand
GGTGGAATTATGGCAGACGAATGCTGGTTCTGAGACTGTACGAGGTTCGGTTCGGGAGATATTCGCCAAAGTGTGTTTTGTCATTCATTGTGAATGTGGGAGTGTTTAAGTGTCCATAACTTTTGAAGGGAAGGTGCTAGAGACTTGCAACCCTCATTCGTCTAGCATATATGGACTATTGCCGTTCCAACGGTAGCAGCCACGAGTCTGTAGGACGTTCCTGTCCGGAGATACAAGTGTGTGCTATTCTCCATAGAGAATGAATGGAGTGAAATTCAAGCGAAAAATGCACAAGTGTGGAGGGAGGTGAAGGGTTAGGGTTAGGGGGTTAGGGTTAGGGTTAGGGGTTAGGGTTAGGGGGTTAGGGTTAGGGTTAGGGTTAGGATTAGGGGGTTTTACCCAAAGTGAGCCTGGGCTCACTTACTTTTTGGTGAATAACTTTTGAACGGAAGGTCGTAGAGACTTGAAACCAAGGTCCTTGAATTGAAATAGTGGGCCGGCCTTTCCAACGGTAGCACCCCCGAGTCTGTACGAGCTTCCGTTAGGGTTAGGGTTAGGGTTAGGGTTAGGGTTAGGGTTAGGGTTAGGGTTAGGGTTAGGGTTAGGGTTAGGGTTAGGGTTAGGGTTAGGGTTAGGGTTAGGATTAGGGGGTTTTACCCAAAGTGAGCCTGGGCTCACTTACTTTTTGGTGAATAACTTTTGAACGGAAGGTCGTAGAGACTTGAAACCAAGGTCCTTGAATTGAAATAGTGGGCCGGCCTTTCCAACGGTAGCACCCCCGAGTCTGTACGAGCTTCCGTTGCGGAGATACGTCACTTCCTTTGGTCATGATTTTGTGTATCTCAGCTTGGGAAGGTCGTAGAGAGCTGGGGACACTTCCTACGTGTTCAGCGTGGTGTAATTAGTGTATACGGAAGGTGGTTTGGAGAGTGTACGAGGTTCGGTTCGGGAGATATTGGCCAAAGTGTGTTTTGTGATTGATTGTGATTGGCCGAGTGGTTTTTGTTGAATAACTTTTGAAGGGAAGGTGCTAGAGACTTGCAACCCTCATTCGTCTAGCATATATGGACTATTGCCGTTCCAACGGTAGCAGCCACGAGTCTGTAGGACGTTCCTGTCCGGAGATACAAGTGTGTGCTATTCTCCATAGAGAATGAATGGGGTGATTTTGAAGCGAAAAATGCCTAAGTGTGGAGGGAGGTGAAAAATGCCTAACTAAATGGTGTTCCCAGAAAGTGGTTAGGAGCACGTTTCAGGCAATTTGGAGTGGATTTGATTTGACTGTACTTTTGAGCATTTTGGTGGATTGGTAGGTGACGACGCACTAGCCTGGCCCCTTTCCCTGACCTTAACCAGTGTGAGATGTGTTGCCTAAGCCCAACCTTGAGCTTGCCTCCCCCTGTGTTGGTTAGGGTAAGGATAGAGGAGAGGTGAGGGTTAGTGTTTGGGTTGGTGTTTGGGTTGGTGGTTGGTTGTTGGTTGTTGGTTGGGTTAGGGTTAGGGTTAGGGGGTTAGGGTTAGGGTTAGGGTTAGGGTTAGGGTTAGGGTTAGGGTTAGGGTTAGGGTTAGGGTTAGGGTTAGGGTTAGGGTTAGGGTTAGGGTTAGGGTTAGGGTTAGGGGTTAGGGTTAGGGTTAGGGTTAGGGTTAGGGTTAGGGTTAGGGTTAGGGTTAGGGTTAGGGTTAGGATTAGGGGGTTTTACCCAAAGTGAGCCTGGGCTCACTTACTTTTTGGTGAATAACTTTTGAACGGAAGGTCGTAGAGACTTGAAACCAAGGTCCTTGAATTGAAATAGTGGGCCGGCCTTTCCAACGGTAGCACCCCCGAGTGTGTACGAGCTTCCGTTGCGGAGATACGTCACTTCCTTTGGTCATGATTTTGTGTATCTCAGCTTGGGAAGGTCGTAGAGAGCTGGGGACACTTCCTACGTGTTCAGCGTGGTGTAATTAGTGTATACGGAAGGTGGTTTGGAGAGTGTACGAGGTTCGGTTCGGGAGATATTGGCCAAAGTGTGTTTTGTCATTGATTGTGATTGGCCGAGTGTTTAAGTGTCCATAACTTTTGAAGGGAAGGTGCTAGAGACTTGCAACCCTCATTCGTCTAGCATATATGGACTATTGCCGTTCCAACGGTAGCAGCCACGAGTCTGTAGGACGTTCCTGTCCGGAGATACAAGTGTGTGCTATTCTCCATAGAGAATGAATGGAGTGAAAGTCAAGCGAAAATTGTCTAAGTGTGGAGGGAGGTGAAAAATGCCTAACTAAATGGTGTTCCCAGAAAGTGGTTAGGAGCACGTTTCAGGCAATTTGGAGTGGATTTGATTTGACTGTACTTTTGAGCATTTTGGTGGATTGGTAGGTGACGACGCACTAGCCTGGCCCCTTTCCCTGACCTTAACCAGTGTGAGATGTGTTGCCTAAGCCCAACCTTGAGCTTGCCTCCCCCTGTGTTGGTTAGGGTAAGGATAGAGGAGAGGTGAGGGTTAGGGTTAGGGTTAGGGGT
>NW_027261197.1:115000-120000 GCF_043641665.1 Enoplosus armatus | reverse complement strand
CCCTAATCCTAACCCTAACCCTATGGAGAATAGCACACACTTGTATCTCCGGACAGGAACGTCCTACAGACTCGTGGCTGCTACCGTTGGAACGGCAATAGTCCATATATGCTAGACGAATGAGGGTTGCAAGTCTCTAGCACCTTCCCTTCAAAAGTTATTCAACAAAAACCACTCGGCCAATCACAATCAATCACAAAACACACTTTGGCGAATATCTCCCGAACCGAACCTCGTACACTCTCCAAACCACCTTCCGTATACACTAATTACACCACGCTGAACACGTAGGAAGTGTCCCCAGCTCTCTACGACCTTCCCAAGCTGAGATACACAAAATCATGACCAAAGGAAGTGACGTATCTCCGCAACGGAAGCTCGTACAGACTCGGGGGTGCTACCGTTGGAAAGGCCGGCCCACTATTTCAATTCAAGGACCTTGGTTTCAAGTCTCTACGACCTTCCGTTCAAAAGTTATTCACCAAAAAGTAAGTGAGCCCAGGCTCACTTTGGGTAAAACCCCCTAATCCTAACCCCTAACCCTAACCCTAACCCTAACCCTAACCCTAACCCTAACCCTAACCCCCTAACCCTAACCCTAACCCTAACCCTAACCCTAACCCTAACCCTAACCCTCACCTCTCCTCTATCCTTACCCTAACCAACACAGGGGGAGGCAAGCTCAAGGTTGGGCTTAGGCAACACATCTCACACTGGTTAAGGTCAGGGAAAGGGGCCAGGCTAGTGCGTCGTCACCTACCAATCCACCAAAATGCTCAAAAGTACAGTCAAATCAAATCCACTCCAAATTGCCTGAAACGTGCTCCTAACCACTTTCTGGGAACACCATTTAGTTAGGCATTTTTCACCTCCCTCCACACTTAGGCATTTTTCGAACAAAATTCACTCCATTCATTCTCTATGGAGAATAGCACACACTTGTATCTCCGGACAGGAACGTCCTACAGACTCGTGGCTGCTACCGTTGGAACGGCAATAGTCCATATATGCTAGACGAATCAGGGTTGCAAGTCTCTAGCACCTTCCCTTCAAAAGTTAGCAAACAAAAACCACTCGGCCAATCACAATCAATCACAAAACACACTTTGGCCAATATCTCCCGAACCGAACCTCGTACACTCTCCAAACCACCTTCCGTATACACTAATTACACCACGCTGAACACGTAGGAAGTGTCCCCAGCTCTCTACGACCTTCCCAAGCTGAGATACACAAAATCATGACCAAAGGAAGTGACGTATCTCCGCAACGGAAGCTCGTACAGACTCGGGGGTGCTACCGTTGGAAAGGCCGGCCCACTATTTCAATTCAAGGACCTTGGTTTCAAGTCTCTACGACCTTCCGTTCAAAAGTTATTCACCAAAAAGTAAGTGAGCCCAGGCTCACTTTGGGTAAAACCCCCTAATCCTAACCCCTAACCCTAACCCTAACCCTAACCCTAACCCTAACCCCCTAATCCTAACCCCTAACCCTAACCCCTAACCCTAACCCTAACCCTAACCCTAACCCAAACACCAACCCAAACACTAACCCTCACCTCTCCTCTATCCTTACCCTAACCAACACAGGGGGAGGCAAGCTCAAGGTTGGGCTTAGGCAACACATCTCACACTGGTTAAGGTCAGGGAAAGGGGCCAGGCTAGTGCGTCGTCACCTACCAATCCACCAAAATGCTCAAAAGTACAGTCAAATCAAATCCACTCCAAATTGCCTGAAACGTGCTCCTAACCACTTTCTGGGAACACCATTTAGTTAGGCATTTTTCACCTCCCTCCACACTTAGGCATTTTTCGAACAAAATTCACTCCATTCATTCTCTATGGAGAATAGCACACACTTGTATCTCCGGACAGGAACGTCCTACAGACTCGTGGCTGCTACCGTTGGAACGGCAATAGTCCATATATGCTAGACGAATGAGGGTTGCAAGTCTCTAGCACCTTCCCTTCAAAAGTTATGGCCACTTAAACACTCGGCCAATCACAATCAATCACAAAACACACTTTGGCCAATATCTCCCGAACCGAACCTCGTACACTCTCCAAACCACCTTCCGTATACACTAATTACACCACGCTGAACACGTAGGAAGTGTCCCCAGCTCTCTACGACATACCGTTCCCGAGATACAGACAATTTCCGGTCAAAAAGTGACGTATCTCCGCAACGGAAGCTCGTACAGACTCGGGGGTGCTACCGTTGGAACGGCCGTAGTCGATATAGGGGGGACGTATCTTGGTTTCAAGTGTCTACGACCTTCCTATCACAAGTTATTCAATTATTATAATCCTCAAAATTCTAATCGTGGTTTTTACCCCTATTCCTAACCCTAACCCTAACCCTAACCCTAACCCTAACCCTAACCCTAACCCCTAACCCTAACCCTAACCCTAACCCTAACCCTAACCCTAACCCTAACCCTAACCCTAACCCTAACCCTAACCCTAACCCTAACCCTAACCCTAACCCCTAACCCTAACCCTAACCCTAACCCTAACCCCCTAATCCTAACCCCTAACCCTAACCCCTAACCCTAACCCTAACCCTAACCCTAACCCAAACACCAACCCAAACACTAACCCTCACCTCTCCTCTATCCTTACCCTAACCAACACAGGGGGAGGCAAGCTCAAGGTTGGGCTTAGGCAACACATCTCACACTGGTTAAGGTCAGGGAAAGGGGCCAGGCTAGTGCGTCGTCACCTACCAATCCACCAAAATGCTCAAAAGTACAGTCAAATCAAATCCACTCCAAATTGCCTGAAACGTGCTCCTAACCACTTTCTGGGAACACCATTTAGTTAGGCATTTTTCACCTCCCTCCACACTTAGGCATTTTTCGAACAAAATTCACTCCATTCATTCTCTATGGAGAATAGCACACACTTGTATCTCCGGACAGGAACGTCCTACAGACTCGTGGCTGCTACCGTTGGAACGGCAATAGTCCATATATGCTAGACGAATGAGGGTTGCAAGTCTCTAGCACCTTCCCTTCAAAAGTTATGGCCACTTAAACACTCGGCCAATCACAATCAATCACAAAACACACTTTGGCCAATATCTCCCGAACCGAACCTCGTACACTCTCCAAACCACCTTCCGTATACACTAATTACACCACGCTGAACACGTAGGAAGTGTCCCCAGCTCTCTACGACATACCGTTCCCGAGATACAGACAATTTCCGGTCAAAAAGTGACGTATCTCCGCAACGGAAGCTCGTACAGACTCGGGGGTGCTACCGTTGGAACGGCCGTAGTCGATATAGGGGGGACGTATCTTGGTTTCAAGTGTCTACGACCTTCCTATCACAAGTTATTCAATTATTATAATCCTCAAAATTCTAATCGTGGTTTTTACCCCTATTCCTAACCCTAACCCTAACCCTAACCCTAACCCTAACCCTAACCCTCTCTACGACCTTCCGTTCAAAAGTTATTCACCAAAAAGTAAGTGAGCCCAGGCTCACTTTGGGTAAAACCCCCTAATCCTAACCCTAACCCTATGGAGAATAGCACACACTTGTATCTCCGGACAGGAACGTCCTACAGACTCGTGGCTGCTACCGTTGGAACGGCAATAGTCCATATATGCTAGACGAATGAGGGTTGCAAGTCTCTAGCACCTTCCCTTCAAAAGTTATTCAACAAAAACCACTCGGCCAATCACAATCAATCACAAAACACACTTTGGCGAATATCTCCCGAACCGAACCTCGTACACTCTCCAAACCACCTTCCGTATACACTAATTACACCACGCTGAACACGTAGGAAGTGTCCCCAGCTCTCTACGACCTTCCCAAGCTGAGATACACAAAATCATGACCAAAGGAAGTGACGTATCTCCGCAACGGAAGCTCGTACAGACTCGGGGGTGCTACCGTTGGAAAGGCCGGCCCACTATTTCAATTCAAGGACCTTGGTTTCAAGTCTCTACGACCTTCCGTTCAAAAGTTATTCACCAAAAAGTAAGTGAGCCCAGGCTCACTTTGGGTAAAACCCCCTAATCCTAACCCCTAACCCTAACCCTAACCCTAACCCTAACCCTAACCCTAACCCTAACCCCCTAACCCTAACCCTAACCCTAACCCTAACCCTAACCCTAACCCTAACCCTCACCTCTCCTCTATCCTTACCCTAACCAACACAGGGGGAGGCAAGCTCAAGGTTGGGCTTAGGCAACACATCTCACACTGGTTAAGGTCAGGGAAAGGGGCCAGGCTAGTGCGTCGTCACCTACCAATCCACCAAAATGCTCAAAAGTACAGTCAAATCAAATCCACTCCAAATTGCCTGAAACGTGCTCCTAACCACTTTCTGGGAACACCATTTAGTTAGGCATTTTTCACCTCCCTCCACACTTAGGCATTTTTCGAACAAAATTCACTCCATTCATTCTCTATGGAGAATAGCACACACTTGTATCTCCGGACAGGAACGTCCTACAGACTCGTGGCTGCTACCGTTGGAACGGCAATAGTCCATATATGCTAGACGAATCAGGGTTGCAAGTCTCTAGCACCTTCCCTTCAAAAGTTAGCAAACAAAAACCACTCGGCCAATCACAATCAATCACAAAACACACTTTGGCCAATATCTCCCGAACCGAACCTCGTACACTCTCCAAACCACCTTCCGTATACACTAATTACACCACGCTGAACACGTAGGAAGTGTCCCCAGCTCTCTACGACCTTCCCAAGCTGAGATACACAAAATCATGACCAAAGGAAGTGACGTATCTCCGCAACGGAAGCTCGTACAGACTCGGGGGTGCTACCGTTGGAAAGGCCGGCCCACTATTTCAATTCAAGGACCTTGGTTTCAAGTCTCTACGACCTTCCGTTCAAAAGTTATTCACCAAAAAGTAAGTGAGCCCAGGCTCACTTTGGGTAAAACCCCCTAATCCTAACCCCTAACCCTAACCCTAACCCTAACCCTAACCCTAACCCCCTAATCCTAACCCCTAACCC
>NW_027261197.1:0-110000 GCF_043641665.1 Enoplosus armatus | reverse complement strand
ATTCCAGAATTCTGATGTTGTTCTAGAATTCTGAGGTCATTCTAGAATTCTGATGTCATTCTAGAATTCTGATGACATTCTAGAATTCTGAGGTCATTTTAGAATTCTGATGACATTCTAGAATTCTGAGGTCATTTTAGAATTCTGTCGACATTCTAGAATTCTGATGACATTCTACAATTCTGTCAACATTCTACAATTCTGATGTCATTCTAGAATTTTATCGAAATTCCAGAATCCTATCGACATTCCAGAATTCTGATGTTGTTCTAGAATTCTGATGACATTCTAGAATTCTGAGGTCATTCCAGCAGTACGTCGACATTCTAGAATTTTGACTTTGTTCTAGAAGTCTGATGTCATTCTAGAATTCTTTCGACATTCCAGAATTCTGATATTGTTCTAGAATTCTGAGGTCATTTTAGAATTCTGATGACATTCTAGAATTCTGATGAAATTCTACAATCCTGTCAACATTCTACAATTCTGATGTCATTCTAGAATTCTGATGTCATTTTAGAATTCTATCGACATTCCACAATTCTATCGACATTCCAGAATTCTGATGTCGTTCTAGAATTTTGAGGTCATTCTAGAATTCTGAGGTCATTTTAGAATTCTCTCGACATTCTAGAATTTTCTCAACATTCTAGAATTCTGATGACATTCTAGAATTCTGAGGTCATTCTAGAATTCTGACGCTGTTTTAGGATTCTAACGCTGTCCTAGAATTCGGATGTCATTCTAGGATCCTGACTCTGTTCTACATTCTGATGTCATTCTAGATATCTGTCAACATTCTAGAATGATGACGCTGTTCTACAATTCTGTCAACATTCTACAATTCTGATGTCATTCTAGAATTCTATCGACATTCCAGAATTCTGATGTTATTCTAGAATTCTGATGACATTCTAGAATTCTGAGGTCATTTTAGAATTCTGTCGACATTCTAGAATACTGATGACATTCTAGAATTCTGTCAACATTCTACAATTCTGATGTCATTCTAGAATTCTATCGAAATTCCCGAATTCTATCGACATTCCAGAATTCTGATGTCATTCTAGAATTCTGATGACATTCTAGAATTCTGAGGTCATTTTAGAATTCTGTCGACATTCTAGAATTTTCTCAACGTTCTAGAATTCTGAGGTCATTCTAGAATTCTGATGACATTCTAGAATTCTGAGGTCATTTTAGAATTCTGTCGTCATTCTAGAATTCTTATGTCATTCTAGAATTCTGTCGAAATTCTGGAATTCTGAGGTCATTCTAGAATTCTGTCAACATTCTAGAATTCTGACGCTGTTCTAGAATTCTGATGTCATTCTAGAATTCTTTCGACATTCCAGAATTCTGATTTTATTCTAGAATTCTGATGTTATTCTAGAATTATGTCGACATTCTAGAATTTTGACTTTGTTCTAGAATTCTGATGTCATTCTAGAATTCTTTCGACATTGCAGAATTCTGATGTTGTTCTAGAATTCTGAGGTCATTCTAGAATTCTGATGTCATTTTAGAATTCTGTCGACATTCTAGAATTCTGATGACATTCTAGAATTCTGTCAACATTCTACAATTCTGATGTCATTCTAGAATTCTATCGACATTCCAGAATTCTATCGACATTCCAGAATTCTGATGTTGTTCTAGAATTCTGAGGTCATTCTAGAATTCTGATGATATTCTAGAATTTTGGCTTTGTTCTAGAATTCTGAGGTCATTCTAGAATTCTGATGACATTCTGGAATTTTGTCAACATTCTTGAATTCTGATGACATTCTAGAATTCTGTGGTCATTTTAGAATTCTATCGACATTCCAGAATTCTGATTTTGTTCTAGAATTCTGAGGTCATTTTAGAATTCTGTCGACATTCCAGAATTTTGTCAACATTCTAGAATTCAGAGGTCATTCTAGAATTCTTATGTCACTCTAGAATTCTGATGACAATCTAGAATTCTGAGGTCATTCTAGAATTCTGTCAACATTCTAAAATTCTGACGCTGTTCTAGAATTCTGATGTCATTCTAGAATTATGTTGACATTCTAGAATTTTGACTTTGCTCCAGAATTCTGATGTCATTCTAGAATTCTTTTGACAATCCAGAATTCTGATGTTGTTCTCGAATTCTGATGTCATTTTAGAATTCTGATGACATTCTAGAATTCTGAGGTCATTCTAGAATTCTGACGCTGTTTTAGGATTCTAACGCTGTCCTAGAATTCGGATGTCATTCTAGGATTCTGACTCTGTTCTACACTCTGATGTCATTCTAGATATCTGTCAACATTCTAGAATTATGACGCTGTTCTACAATTCTGTCAACATTCTACAATTCTGATGTCATTCTAGAATTCTATCGACATTCCAGCATTCTGATGTCATTCTAGAATTCTGATGACATTCTAGAATTCTGAGGTCATTTTAGAATTCTGTCGACATTCTAGATTTTTCTCAACATTCTAGAATTCTGATGTCATTCTAGAATTCTATCGACATTCCAGAATTCTGATGTTGTTCTCGAATTCTGATGACGTTCTAGAATTCTGAGGTCATTTTAGAATTCTGATGACATTCTAGAATTCTGATGACATGCTAGAATTGTGTCAACATTCTAGAATTCTGATGACATTCTAGAATTCTGTCAACATTCTACAATTCTGATGTCATTCTAGAATTCTATCAACATTCCAGAATTCTATCGACATTCCAGAATTCTGATGTTGTTCTAGAATTCTGAGGTCATTCTAGAATTCTGATGTCATTCTAGAATTCTGATCACATTCTAGAATTCTGAGGTCATTTTAGAATTCTGTCCACATTCTAGAATTCTGAGGTCATTCTAGAATTCTTATGTCATTCTGGAATTCTGATGACATTCTAGAATTCTGATGTCATTTTAGAATTCTGATGACATTCTAGAATTCTGAGGTCATTCTAGAATTTTGACTTTGTTCTAGAATTCTGAGGTCATTCTAGAATTCTGATGACATTCTAGAATTCGGATGTCATTCTAGGATCCAGCCTCTGTTCTACACTCTGATGTCATTCTAGAATTCTGTCAACATTCTAGAATTCTGACGCTGTTCTAGAATTCTGATGACATTCTAGAATTATGTTGACATTCTAGAATTTTGACTTTGTTCCAGAATTCTGATGTCATTCTAGAATTCTTTCGACATTCCAGAATTCTGATGTTGTTCTAGAATTCTGAGGTCATTCTAGAATTCTGATGTTATTCTACAATTCTGATGTCATTCTAGAATTTTATCGAAATTCCAGAATTCTATCGACATTCCAGAATTCTGATGTTGCTCTAGAATTCTGATGACATTCTAGAATTCTGATGTCATTCCAGAATTATGTCGACATTCTAGAATTTTGGCATTGTTCTAGAAGTCTGATGTCATTCTAGAATTCTTTCGACATTCCAGAATTCTGATGTTGTTCTAGAATTCTGAGGTCATTCTAGAATTCTGATGACATTCTAGAATTCTGATGTCATTCTAGAATTCTATCGACATTCCAGAATTCGATCGACATTCCAGAATTCTGATGTCATTCTAGAATTCTGATGACATTCTAGAATTCTGAGGTCATTTTAGAATGCTGTCAACAATCTAGAATTTTCTCAACATTCTAGAATTCTGAGGTCATTTTAGAATTCTGTCGACATTCTAGAATACTGATGACATTCTAGAATTCTGTCAACATTCTACAACTCTGATGTCATTCTAGAATTCTATCAACATTCCAGAATTCTATCGACATTCCAGAATTCTATCGCCATTCCAGAATTCTGATGTTGTTCTAGAATTTTGATGTCATTCTAGAATTCTGATGACATTCTAGAATTCTGAGGTCATTTTAGGATTCTGTCGACATTCTAGAATTCTGACTTTGTTCTAGAAGTCTGATGTCATTCTAGAATTCTTTTGACATTCCAGAATTCTGATATTGTTCCAGAATTCTGAGGTCATTCTAGAATTCTGATGACATTCTAGAATTCTGAGGTCATTTTAGAATTCTGATGACATTCTAGAATTCTGATGAAATTCTACAATTCTGTCAATATTCTACAATTCTGATGTCATTCTAGAATTCTGATGTCATTTTAGAATTCTATCGACATTCCACAATTCTATCGACATTACAGAATTCTGATGTCGTTCTAGAATTTTGAGGTCATTCTAGAATTCTGAGGTTAATTTAGAATTCTGCCGACATTCCAGAATTCTATCGACATTCCAGAATTCTGATGTTGTTCTATAATTCTGAGGTCATTCTAGAATTCTTATGTCATTCTAGAATTCTGATGACATTCTAGAATTCTGATGTCATTCTACAATTCTGATGTCCTAGAATTAAGATGTCATTCTAGAATTCTGACGTTCTAGAATTCTGATGTTGTTCTAGAATTCCAATGACATTTTAGAATTCTGAGGTAATTTTACAATTCTGTCGACATTCTAGAATTTTTCTCAACATTCTAGAATTCTGAGGTCATTCTAGAATTCTGGAATGTCATTCTAGAATTCTGATGACATTCTAGAATTCTGAGGTCATTCTAGAATTCTGTCAACATTCTAGAATTCTGACGCTGTTCTAGAATTCTGATGTCATTCTAGAATTATGTCGACATTCTAGAATTTTGGCTTTGTTCTAGAAGTCTGATGTCATTCTAGAATTCTTTCGACATTCCAGAAATCTGATGACATTCTAGAATTCTGATGTCATTTTTGAATTCTGATGACATTCTAGAATTCTGAGGTCATTCTAGTATTCTGTCAACATTCAAGAATTCTGACGCTGTTCTATAATTCTGATGTTATTCTAGAATTCTGATGTCATTCTAGAATTCTGAGGTCATTCTAGAATTGTGATGTAATTCTAGAATTCTCTCGACATTCCAGAATTCTGACAATGTTCTAGAATTCTGATGTCATTCTACAATTCTGACGTCCTAGAATTAAGATGTCATTCTATAATTCTGACGTTCTAGAATTATGAGGTCATTCTAGAATTCTGTGAACATTCTAGAATTCTGATATTGTTCTAGAATTCTTTCGACATTCCAGAATTCTGATGTTCTAGAATTCTGAGGTCATTCTAGAATTCTGATGTCATTCTAGAATTCTGAGGTCATTTTAGAATTCTTTCGACATTCCAGAATTCTGATGTTCTAGAATTCTGAGGTCATTCTAGAATTCTGATGTCATTCTAGAATTCTTTCGACATTCCAGAATTCTGATGTTCTATAATTATGATGTCATTCTATAATTCTGATGTCATTTTAGAATTCTGATGACATTCTAGAATTCTGAGGTCATTTTAGAAATTCTGTCGACATTCTAGAATTCTGATGACATTCTAGAATTGTGTCAACATTCTACAATTCTGATGTCATTCTAGAATTCTGGAATTCTGAGGTAATTTTAGAATTCTGCCCACATTCTAGAATTCTGAGGTCATTCTAGAATTCTTATGTCATTCTGGAATTCTGAGGTCATTTTAGAATTCTGTCGACATTCTAGAATTTTGTCAACATTCTAGAATTCTGAGGTCATTCTAGAATTCTTATGTCATTCTAGAATTCTGATGACATTGTAGAATTCTGATGTTATTCTAGAATTCTGATGTTGTTCTAGAATTATGTCGACATTCTAGAATTTTGACTTTGTTCTAGAATTCTTATGTCATTCTAGAATTCTGTCGACATTCTAGAATTCTGAGATCATTCTAGAATTCCGATGTAATTCTAGAATTCTATCGACATGACAGAATTCTATCGACATTCCAGAATTCTGATGTTGTTCTAGAATTCTGATGTCATTCTAGAATTCTGATGACATTCTAGAATTCTGAGGTCATTCTAGAATTCTATCGACATGACAGAATTCTATCGACATTCCAGAATTCTGATGTTGTTCTAGAATTCTGATGTCATTCTAGAATTCTGATGACATTCTAGAATTCTGAGGTCATTCTAGAATTCTGATGTCATTCTACAATTATGTCGACATACTAGAATTTTGGCTTTGTTCTGGAATTCTGATGACATTCTAGAATTCTGTCAACATTCTACAATTCTGATGTCATTCTAGAATTCTATCGACATTCCAGAACTCTATCGACATTCCAGAATTCTGATGTTGTTCTAGAACTCTGAGGTCATTCTAGAATTCTGATGACATTCTAGAATTCCGAGGTCATTTTAGAATTCTATCGACATTCCAGAATTCTGATTTTGTTCTAGAATTCTGAGGTCATTCTCGAATTCTTATGTCATTCTAGAATTCTGTCGACATTCTAGAATTCTGAGGTCATTCTAGAATTCTGTCAACATTCTAGAATTCTGACACTGTTCTAGAATTCTGATGACATTCTAGAATTCTGAGGTCATTCTAGAATTCTATCAACATTCCAGAATTCTATCAACATTCCAATATTCTGATGTTGTTCTAGAATTCTATCGACATTCCAGAATTCTGATGTTGTTCTAGAATTCTGAGGTAATTCTAGAATTCTGATGATATCCTAGAATTTTAACTTTGTTCTAGAATTCTGATGTCATTCGAGAATTCTTTCGACATTCTAGAATTCTGATGTCATTTTAGAATTCTGAGGTCATTTTAGAATTCTGTCGTCATTCTAGAATTCTGATGACATTCTAGAATTCTGTCAACACTCTACAATTCTGATGTCATTCTAGAATTCTATCAACATTCCAGAATTCTATCGACATTCCAGAATTCTGATGTTGTTCTAGAATTCTGAGGTCATTCTAGAATTCTTATGTCAATCTAGAATTCTGTCGACATTCTAGAATTCTGAGGTCATTCTAGAATTCTGATGACATTCTAGAATTCTGATGTCATTTTAGAATTCTATCGACATTCCAGAATTCTGATTTTGTTCTAGAATTCTGAGGTCATTCTAGAATTCTTATGTCATTCTAGAATTTTGATCACATTCTAGAATTCTGAGGTCATTTTCGAATTCTGTCCACATTCTAGAATTCTGAGGTCATTCTAGAATTCTTATGTCATTCTGGAATTCTGATGACATTCTAGAATTCTGATGTCATTTTAGAATTCTGATGACATTCTAGAATTCTGAGGTCATTCTAGAATTCTGACGCTGTTTTAGGATTCTAACGCTATCCTAGAATTCGGTTGTCATTCTAGGATCCAGCCTCTGTTCTACACTCTGATGTCATTCTAGAATTCTGTCAACATTCTAGAATTCTGACGCTGTTCTAGAATTCTGATGTCATTCTAGAATTATGTTGACATTCTAGAATTTTGACTTTGTTCCAGAATTCTGATGTCATTCTAGAATTCTTTCGACATTCCAGAATTCTGATGTTGTTCTAGAATTCTGAGGTCATTCTAGAATTCTGATGTTATTCTACAATTCTGATGTCATTCTAGAATTTTATCGAAATTCCAGATTTCTATCGACATTCCAGAATTCTGATGTTGCTCTAGAATTTTGATGACATTCTAGAATTCTGATGTCATTCCAGAATTATGTCGACATTCTAGAATTTTGGCTTTGTTCTAGAAGTCTGATGTCATTCTAGAATTCTTTCGACATTCCAGAATACTGATGACATTCTAGAATTCTGTCAACATTCTACAACTCTGATGTCATTCTAGAATTCTATCGACATTCCAGAATTCTATCGACATTCCAGAATTCTATCGCCATTCCAGAATTCTGATGTTGTTCTAGAATTCTGATGTCATTCTAGAATTCTGATGACATTCTAGAATTCTGAGGTCATTCTAGAATTCTGATGTCATTCTACAATTCTGACGTCCTAGAATTAAGATGTCATTCTATAATTCTGACGTTCTAGAATTCTGAGTTCATTCTAGAATTCCGATGACATTCTTGAATTCTAAGGTCATTTTACAATTTTGTCGATATTCTAGAATTTTTCTCAACATTCTAGAATTCTGATGAAATTCTAGAGTTCTGTAAACATTCTAAAATTCTGATGTCATTCTAGAATTCTTAGGTCATTTTAGAATTTTGTGGACATTCTAGAATTCTGATGAAATTCTAGAGATCTGTCAACATTCTAAAATTCTGATGTCATTCTTGAATTCTATCGACATTTCAGAATTCTATCGACATTCCAGAATTCCGATGTTGTTCTCGAATTCTGTGGTTATTCTAGAATTCTTATGTCATTCTTGAATTTTGTCGACATTCTAGAATTCTGAGGTCATTCTAGAATTCTGTCAAAATTCTAGAATTCTGACGCTGTTCTATAACTCTGATGTCATTCTAGAATTATGTCGACATTCTAGAATTTTGGCTTTGTTCTAGAATTCAGAATCAGAATCAGAATCAGAAACTGTTTATTGCCAAGTAACATACATTACAAGGAATTTGCTGTGGTCTGAAGGTGCTATTGTTTTGATAACAAATAAGTAGAATATAAAAGCTAAAATAACAATAAGAATAAAAATAAAAATAAGATAAGATAAATAACAACAGTGCAGTGACCAGAATAAAGTAAGGTGTCCAGATAAAGTGTCCAGTAGGGGGTGAGTGCGTTAATGTAACGCAGGGGGGACAGGGGTGATGTACGTTAATATAACGTATAGCTTGTGGTAGTGTTCGGGGGGGTGTCAGTGAGAGTTTGTCAGGTTGACTGCAGAGGGGAAGAAACTGTTTTTGTGGCGGGAGGTTTTGGTCCTGATGGACCGCAGCCTCCTGCCAGAGGGGAGGGGGTCGAACAGATGGTGTCCGGGGTGGGAGGGGTCGGCAGCGATCTTCCCTGCTCTCCTCAGGGTCCTGGAGGAGTACAGGTCCTGAAGAGATGGGAGGTTGCAGCCGATCACCCTCTCTGCAGAGCGGATGATACGCTGCAGTCTGCGTCTGTCCTTGGTGGAGGCAGCAGCGTACCAGACGGTGATGGAGGAGGTGAGGATGGACTCTATGATGGCAGTGTAGAAGTGAACCAGCATTGTTTGTGGCAGGTTAAACTTCCTCAGCTGCCTCAGGAAGTACATCCTCTGTTGGGCTTTCTTGATGAGGGAGCTGATGTTCAGCTCCCACCGGAGGTCCTGGCTGATGATGGAGCCCAGGAAACGGAAGGACTCCACAGTGTCCACTGGAGAGTCACACAGGGTGATGGGGGCGGATGGGGCTGCGCTCTTCCTAAAGTCAACAACCATCTCCACTGTCTTTGAAGCGTTAAGCTCCAGGTTGTTGCTGTTGCACCAGGTCACCAGGTGGTCAATCTCCCACCTGTAGGCAGACTCATCCTCTCCAGAGATGAGTCCGATGAGGGTGGTGTCGTCCGCGAACTTCAGGAGCTTGACGGACTGGTGACTGGAGGTGCAGCTGTTGGTGTACAGGGAGAAGAGTAGTGGAGAAAGAACGCAGCCTTGAGGGGAGCCGGTGCTGATCGTCCGCGAGTCTGAGGCGTGTTTCCCCAGCTTCACGTGCTGCTTCCTGTCAGACAGGAAATCTGTGATCCACCTGCAGGTGGGGTCAGGCACGTTGAGCTGGGAGAGCTTGTCCTGAAAAAGAGCCGGGACGATGGTGTTGAAGGCAGAGCTGAAGTCCACAAACAGGATCCTGGCATAGGATCCTGCGGAGTCCAGGTGCTGGAGGATGAAGTGTAGAGCCAGGTTGACGGCGTCGTCTACAGACCTGTTGGCTCTGTAGGCGAACTGCAGGGGGTCCAGCAGAGAGTCTGTGATGGATTTGAGGTGGGACAGGACCAGGCGTTCAAATGATTTCATGACCACAGAGGTCAGGGCGACGGGTCTGTAGTCATTTAATCCTGTGGGCCCTGGTTTTTTGGGGACGGGGATGATGGTGGAGGCCTTGAAGCAGGCTGGCACGTGGCATGTCTCCAGTGAGGTGTTGAAGATGTCCGTGAACACCGGAGACAGCTGATCGGCGCAGCGCTTCAGGCAGGATGGGGAGATGGAGTCTGGTCCAGCAGCTTTACGCGGGTTTTGTCTCTTGAAGAGCCTGTTCACATCTCTTTCAAGGACAGACAGAGGTGTCGATGCTGGAGGAGTGGGGGGCGCTGTGGGGGGCAGCTGTGGTGGTAGGAGGTGTGAGAGTTCAGCCCCAGGTGTGATGAGGGGGTTGGGGCTGTTGGGCTGGAGCTGGTGGGTGATGGTGTGGGGGATGGTGTCAGGACTGTCCCATTGTCTTTCAAAGCGACAGTAGAAGTCGTTGAGGCTGTTGGCGAGGCATCGGTCGTTAGCAGAGTTGGGGGCTCTTGGCTTGTAGTTGGTGATCTGCCTGAGCCCCCTCCACACAGAAGCAGAGTCGTTGGAGGAGAACTGGTTTTGTAGTCTCTCTGAGTACAGTCGTTTAGCTTCCCTCACCGCCTTGCTAAACTTGTACTTGGCTTCCTTAAACTCTGCTCTGTTGCCACTCTTAAACGCCTCTTCCTTTTCCAGCCTCAGCTGTCGCAGTCTTGCTGTGAACCAGGGTTTGTCGTTGTTGTAACTCACCCTGGTCCGAGTTGGTACGCAGCAGTCCTCACAGAAGCTGATATATGAAGTCACAGCCTCTGTGTACTCATCCAGACTGTTGGTAGCAGTCCTGAAAACATCCCAGTCAGTACAGTCCAAACACGCCTTCAGGTCCTCTGCAGCTTCACTGGTCCACTTCTTCGAAGTTCTCACAACAGGCTTAGAAAGTTTTAATTTCTGCCTGTATGTGGGAATCAGGTGGACCATGTCGTGGTCGGAGTGTCCCAGTGCAGCGCGGGTGACGGCGTGAAAAGCGTTACTGACTGTGGTGTAACAGTGATCCAGAGTGTTCCCCTCCCTGGTGGGGCATTTAATAAACTGTTTGTATTTTGGGAGTTCATGTCTGAGATTACCTTTGTTAAAGTCACCGAGGACAATAACTAAGGAGTCCGGGTTGGTCTGCTCCGTTTCCAGTATCTGATCGGCGAGTGCGCGCTGTGCGTCCTGCACGTTGGCCTCCGGTGGAATGTAAACACCGACCAGAATGAATGAAGCGAACTCACGGGGGGAGTAGTAAGGTTTACAGTTTATGAAAAAAGTTTCCAGGGAAGGAGAGCAATGCCGTCGGATCACTGTCACGTCGTTACACCAGCTGCTGTTGATGTAGAAACAGATACCTCCACCCTTTGTTTTGCCGGAGAGGTGCGCGTCGCGGTCCGCTCGGAGAAGCTGGAATCCGTCCAGCTGCAGCGCCGCGTCGGGAGTTCTTTCCCCCAGCCATGTCTCCGTGAAGCACAAAACAGCAGATGAATAAAAGTCCTTGTTTCTCCTCATCAGCAGCTGGAGTTCGTCCATCTTATTCCCCAGTGAGCGCACGTTAGAGAGAAATATTCCGGGTAGCGGTGTGCGTTGTCCTCGCCGGCGAAGACGCACGAGCGCACCAGCACGTTTCCCTCTACGTCGGCGTAGAGCTGCAAAGGTGAGAGCACCTTTGACCAGAATGTCCCATAAAACAGTTAAAGGTGCGAGAAATTCGGGAAACAAATCCACTGGAGATGTTCCCCTGATGTTCATGAGCTCTTCTCTGGTGAAAGAGCTCCGTGAACCAAAACAAAAAACACTGTTTACAAACAAAACAAGGCAAAACAATGCGCTCCAACAGACCGAGGCAGCCATCCGCGGCGCCATCTTGGAAGCTACTATTCTGATGTCATTCTAGAATTCTTTCGACATTCCAGAATTCTGATGTTCTAGTATTCTGATGTCATTCTATAATTCTGATGTCATTCTAGAATTCTGAGGTCATTTTAGAATTCTGTCGACATTCTAGAATTCTGAGGTCATTATAGAATTCTGTCAAAATTCTAGAATTCTGACGCTGTTCTAGAATTCTGTTGTCATTCTAGAATTATGTCGACATACTAGAATTTTGGCTTTGTTCTGGAATTATGATGACATTCTAGAATTCTGTCAACATTCTACAATTCTGATGTCATTCTAGAATTCTATCGACATTCCAGAATTCTGATGTTGTTCTAGAATTCTGAGGTCATTCTAGAATTCTGATGACATTCTAGAATTCCGAGGTCATTTTAGAATTCTATCGACATTCCAGAATTCTGATTTTGTTCTAGAATTCTGAGGTCATTCTCGAATTCTTATGTCATTCTAGAATTCTGTCGACATTCTAGAATTCTGAGGTCATTCTAGAATTCTGTCAACATTCTAGAATTCTATCGACATTCCGGAATTCTGATGTTGTTCTAGAATTCTTATGTCATTCTAGAATTCTGTCGACATTCTAGAATTCTGAGGTCATTATAGAATTCCGTCAAAATTCTAGAATTCTGACGCTGTTCTAGAATTCTGTTGTCATTCTAGAATTACAGTGCATCCGGAAAGTATTCACAGCGCTTCACTTTTTCCACATTTTGTTATGTTGCAGCCTTATACCAAAATGGATTAAATTCATTTTTTTCCTCAAAATTCTACACACAACACCCCAAAATGACAACGTGAAAAAAGCTTTTGAGATTTTTCCAAATTTATTAAAAATAAAAAACCTGAGAAATCACATGTACATAAGTATTCACAGCCTTTGCTCAATACTTTGTTGATGCACCTTTGGCAGCAATTACAGCCTCAAGTCTTTCTGAATATGATGCCACAAGCTTGGCACACCTATCTTTGGGCAGTTTCACCCATTCCTCTTTGCAGCACCTCTCAAGCTCCATCAGGTTGGATGGGAAGCGTCGGTGCACAGCCATTTTCAGATCTCTCCAGAGATGTTCAATCGGATTCAAGTCTGGGCTCTGGCTGGGCCACTCAAGGACATTCACAGAGTTGTTCTGAAGCCACTCCTTTGATATCTTGGCTGTGTGCTTAGGGTCGTTGTCCTGCTGAAAGATAAACCGTCGCCCCAGTCTGAGGTCAAGAGCGCTCTGGAGCAGGTTTTCATCCAGGATGTCTCTGTACTTTGCTGCATTCATCTTTCCCTCTATCCTGACTAGTCTCCCAGTTCCTGCCGCTGAAAAACATCCCCACAGCATGATGCTGCCACCACCATGCTTCACTGTAGGGATGGTATTGGCCTGGTGATGAGCGGTGCCTGGTTTCCTCCAAACGTGACGCCTGGCATTCACACCAAAGAGTTCAATCTTTGTCTCATCAGACCAGAGAATTTTGTTTCTCATGGTCTGAGAGTCCTTCAGGTGCCTTTTGGCAAACTCCGGGCGGGCTGCTATGTGCCTTTTACTAAGGAGTGGCTTCCGTCTGGCCACTCTACCATACAGGCCTGATTGGTGGATTGCTGCAGAGATGGTTGTCCTTCTGGAAGGTTCTCCTCTCTCCACAGAGGAACTCTGGAGCTCTGACAGAGTGACCATCGGGTTCTTGGTCACCTCCCTGACTAAGGCCCTTCTCCCCCGATTACTCAGTTTAGATGGCCGGCCAGCTCTAGGAAGAGTCCTGGTGGTTCCGAACTTCTTCCACTTACGGATGATGGAGGCCACTGTGCTCATTGGGACCTTCAAAGCAGCAGAAATTTTTCTGTAACCTTCCCCAGATTTGTGCCTCGAGATAATCCTGTCTCGGAGGTCTACAGACAATTCCTTTGACTTCATGCTTGGTTTGTGCTCTGACATGCACTGTCAACTGTGGGACCTTATATAGACAGGTGTGTGCCTTTCCAAATCATGTCCAATCAACTGAATTTACCACAGGTGGACTCCAATTAAGCTGCAGAAACATCTCAAGGATGATCAGTGGAAACAGGATGCACCTGAGCTCAATTTTGAGCTTCATGGCAAAGGCTGTGAATACTTATGTACATGTGATTTCTTAGTTTTTAATTTTTAATAAATTTGCAAAAATTTCAAAAAAACTTTTTTCACATTGTCATTATGGGGTGTTGTGTGTAGAATTTTGAAGAAAAAAATTAATTTAATCCATTTTGGAATAAGGGTGTAACATAACAAAATGTGGAAAAAGTGAAGCGCCGTGAATACTTTCCGGATGCACTGTATGTCGACATTCTAGAATTTTGGCTTTGTTCTGGAATTCTGATGTCATTCTAGAATTCTTTCGACATTCCAGAATTCAGATGTTCTAGAATTCTGATGTCATTCTAGAATTCTGATGTCAGTCTAGAATTCTGATGACATTCTAGAATTCTGATGACATTCTAGAATTATGATGCTGCTCTACATTTCTGATGTCACTCTAGAATTTTTTCGAGATTCTACAATTCAGTCGACATTCTACAACTCTGAAGTCATTCTAGAATTCTGTCAACATTCTAGAATTCTGATGTCATTATAGAATCTGAGGTCATTCTAGAATTCTGTCAACATTCTAGAATTCTGACGCTGTTCTAGAATTCTGATGTCATTCTAGAATTATGTCGACATTCTAGAATTTTGACTTTGTTCCAGAATTCTGATGTCATTCTACAATTCTTTCGACATTCCAGAATTCTGATGTTGTTCTAGAATTCTGAAGTCATTCTAGAATTCTGATATCAGTCTCGAATTCTGATGACATTCTAGAATTCTGATGTTGTTCTAGAATTCTGATGACATTCTAGAATTCTGAGGTCATTTTAGAATTTTGTCGACATTCTAGAATTCTGATGAAATTCTAGAGTTTTGTCAACATTCTATATTTCTGATGTCATTCTAGAATTCTATCGACATTCCAGAATTCTATCGACATTCCAGAATTCCGATGTTGTTCTAGAATTCAGAGGTCATTCTAGAATTCTTATGTCATTCTCGAATTCTGTCGACATTCTAGAATTCTGAGGTCATTATAGAATTCTGTCAAAATTCTAGAATTCTGACGCTGTTCTAGAATTCTGTTGTCATTCTAGAATTATGTCGACATTCTACAATTCTGATGTCTTTCTAGAATTCTATCGACATTCCAGAACTCTATCGACATTCCAGAATTCTGATGTTGTTCTAGAATTCTGAGGTCATTCTAGAATTCTGATGACATTCTAGAATTCTGAGGTCATTTTAGAATTTTGTCGACATTCTAGAATTCTGATGACATTCCAGAATTCTATCGACATTCCAGAATTCTGAGGTCATTCTAGAATTCTGTCGACATTCTAGAATCCTGAGGTCATTATAGAATTCTGTCAAAATTCTAGAATTCTGACGCTGTTCTAGAATTCTGTTGTCATTCTAGAATTCTATCGACATTCCAGAATTCTGATGTCATTCTAGAATTCTGATGACATTCTAGAATTCTGAGGTCATTTTATAATTCTGTCGACATTCTAGAATTTTCTCAACATTCTAGAATTCTGAGGTCATTCTAGAATTCTGATGACATTCTAGAATTCTGAGGTCATTTTAGGTTTCTGTCGACATTCTAGAATTCTGATGACATTCTACAATTCTGTCAACATTCTACAATTCTGATGTCATTCTAGAATTTTATCGAAATTCCATAATTCTATCGACATTCCAGAATTCTGATGTTGTTCTAGAATTCTGATGACATTCTAGAATTCTGTTGTCATTCTAGAATTACAGTGCATCCGGAAAGTATTCACAGCGCTTCACTTTTTCCACATTTTGTTATGTTGCAGCCTTATACCAAAATGGATTAAATTCATTTTTTTCCTCAAAATTCTACACACAACACCCCAAAATGACAACGTGAAAAAAGTTTTTGAGATTTTTGCAAATTTATTAAAAATAAAAAACCTGAGAAATCACATGTACATAAGTATTCACAGCCTTTGCTCAATACTTTGTTGATGCACCTTTGGCAGCAATTACAGCCTCAAGTCTTTCTGAATATGATGCCACAAGCTTGGCACACCTATCTTTGGGCAGTTTCACCCATTCCTCTTTGCAGCACCTCTCAAGCTCCATCAGGTTGGATGGGAAGCGTCGGTGCACAGCCATTTTCAGATCTCTCCAGAGATGTTCAATCGGATTCAAGTCTGGGCTCTGGCTGGGCCACTCAAGGACATTCACAGAGTTGTCCTGAAGCCACTCCTTTGATATCTTGGCTGTGTGCTTAGGGTCGTTGTCCTGCTGAAAGATAAACCGTCGCCCCAGTCTGAGGTCAAGAGCGCTCTGGAGCAGGTTTTCATCCAGGATGTCTCTGTACTTTGCTGTATTCATCTTTCCCTCTATCCTGACTAGTCTCCCAGTTCCTGCCGCTGAAAAACATCCCCACAGCATGATGCTGCCACCACCATGCTTCACTGTAGGGATGGTATTGGCCTGGTGATGAGCGGTGCCTGGTTTCCTCCAAACGTGACGCCTGGCATTCACACCAAAGAGTTCAATCTTTGTCTCATCAGACCAGAGAATTTTGTTTCTCATGGTCTGAGAGTCCTTCAGGTGCCTTTTGGCAAACTCCAGGCGGGCTGCTATGTGCCTTTTACTAAGGAGTGGCTTCCGTCTGGCCACTCTACCATACAGGCCTGATTGGTGGATTGCTGCAGAGATGGTTGTCCTTCTGGAAGGTTCTCCTCTCTCCACAGAGGAACTCTGGAGCTCTGACAGAGTGACCATCGGGTTCTTGGTCACCTCCCTGACTAAGGCCCTTCTCCCCTGATTACTCAGTTTAGATGGCCGGCCAGCTCTAGGAAGAGTCCTGGTGGTTCCGAACTTCTTCCACTTACGGATGATGGAGGCCACTGTGCTCATTGGGACCTTCAAAGCAGCAGAAATTTTTCTGTAACCTTCCCCAGATTTGTGCCTCGAGATAATCCTGTCTCGGAGGTCTACAGACAATTCCTTTGACTTCATGCTTGGTTTGTGCTCTGACATGCACTGTCAACTGTGGGACCTTATATAGACAGGTGTGTGCCTTTCCAAATCATGTCCAATCAACTGAATTTACCACAGGTGGACTCCAATTAAGCTGCAGAAACATCTCAAGGATGATCAGTGGAAACAGGATGCACCTGAGCTCAATTTTGAGCTTCATGGCAAAGGCTGTGAATACTTATGTACATGTGATTTCTTAGTTTTTAATTTTTAATAAATTTGCAAAAATTTCAAAAAAACTTTTTTCACATTGTCATTATGGGGTGTTGTGTGTAGAATTTTGAAGAAAAAAATTAATTTAATCCATTTTGGAATAAGGGTGTAACATAAGAAAATGTGGAAAAAGTGAAGCGCCGTGAAAACTTTCCGGATGCACTGTATGTCGACATTCTAGAATTTTGGCTTTGTTCTAGAATTCTGATGTCATTATAGAATTCTTTCGACAATCCAGAATTCTGATGTTGTTCTAGAATTCTGAGGTCATTCTAGAATTCTGATGTCATTCTAGAATTCTGAGGTCATTTTAGAATTCTATCGACATTCCAGAATTCTGATTTTGTTCTAGAATTCTGAGGTCATTCTAGAATTCTGATTACATTCTAGAATTCTGAGGTCATTTTAGAATTCTGTCGACATTCTAGAATTTTGTCAACATTCTAGAATTCTGAGGTCAGTATAGAATTCTTTCGACATTCCAGAATTCTGATGTTCTAGAATTCTGATGTCATTCTAGAATTCTGATGTCATTCTAGAATTCTGATGTCATTTTAGAATTCTGATGACATTTTAGAATTCTGAGGTCATTTTAGAATTCTGTCGACATTCTAGAATTCTGATGACATTCTAGAAGTGTGTCAACATTCTACAATTCTGATGTCATTCTAGAATTCTGTAGACATTCCAGAATTCTATCGACATTCCAGAATTCTGATGTTGTTCCAGAATTCTTATGTCATTCTAGAATTCTGTCGACATTCTAGAATTCTGAGGTCATTCTAGAATTCTATCAACATTCCAGAACTCTATCGACATTCCAGAATTCTGATGTTGTTCTAGAATTCTGAGGTCATTCTAGAATTCTGATGACATTCTAGAATTTTGACTTTGTTCTAGAATTCTGATGTCATTATAGAATTCTTTCGACAATCCAGAATTCTGATGTTGTTCTAGAATTCTGATGTCATTCTATAATTCTTATGTCATTCTAGAATTCTGATGACATTCTAAAATTTTGTCAACATTCTAGAATTCTGAGGTCATTCCAGAATTCTTATATCATTCTAGAATTCTGATGACATTCTAGAATTCTGCGGTCATTCTAGAATTCTGTCAACATTCTAAAATTCTGACGCTGCTCGAGAATTCTGTTGTCATTCTAGAATTATGTTGACATTCTAGAATTTTGACTTTGTTCCAGAATTCTGATGTTGTTCTAGAATTCTGATGTCATTTTAGAATTCTGATGACATTATAGAATTCTGAGGTCATTCTAGAATTCTGACGCTGTTTTAGGATTCTAACGCTGTCCTAGAATTCTGATGTCATTCTAGTATTCTGACTCTGTTCTACACTCTGATGCCATTCTAGATATCTGTCAACATTCTAGAATTATGACGCTGTTCTACAATTCTGTCAACATTCTACAATTCTGATGTCATTCTAGAATTCTATCGACATTCCAGAATTCTGATGTTGTTCTAGAATTCTGATGTTCTAGAATTCTGATGTCATTCGAGAATTCTTTCGACATTCCAGAATTCTGATGTTGTTCTAGAATTCTGAGGTCATTTTAGAATTCTGTCGACATTCTACAATTCTGTCAACATTCTACAATTCTGATGTCATTCTAGAATTCTATCGACATTCCAGAATTCTGATGTTGTTCTAGAATTCTGATGTTCTAGAATTCTGATGTCATTCGAGAATTCTTTCGACATTCCAGAATTCTGATGTTGTTCTAGAATTCTGAGGTCATTCTAGAATTCTGATGACATTCTGGAATTCTGAGGTCATTTTAGAATTCTATCGACATTCCAGAATTCTGATTTTGTTCTAGAATTGTGAGGTCATTCTAGAATTCTGATGACATTCTGGAATTCTGATGTTGTTCTAGAATTCTGAGGACATTCTTGAATTCTGATGACATTCTAGAATTCTGAGGTCATTTTAGAATTCTGTCGACATTCTAGAATTTTGTCAACATTCTAGAATTCTGAAGTCATTCTAGAATTCTTATGTCATTCTAGAATTCTGATGACATTCTAGAATTTTGGCTTTGTTCTAGAATTCTGAGGTCATTCTAGAATTCTGATGACATTCTGGAATTCTGATGTTGTTCTAGAATTCTGAGGTCATTCTTGAATTCTGATGACATTCTAGAATTCTGAGGTCATTTTAGAATTCTATCGACATTCCAGAATTCTGATTTTGTTCTAGAATTCTGAGGTCATTCTAGAATTCTGATGACATTCTGGAATTTTGTCATCATTCTTGAATTCTGATGACATTCTAGAATTCTGAGGTCATTTAGAATTCTATCGACATTCCAGAATTCTGATTTTGTTCTAGAATTCTGAGGTCATTTTAGAATTCTGTCGACATTCTAGAATTTTGTCAACATTCTAGAATTCTGAGGTCATTCTAGAATTCTGATGTCATTTTAGAATTCTGATGTTGTTCTAGAATTCTGAGGTCATTCTAGAATTCTGATGCCATTCTAGAATTCTGAGGTCATTTTAGAATTCTATCGACATTCCAGAATTCTGATTTTGTTCTAGAATTCTGAGGTCATTCTAGAATTCTGATTACATTCTAGAATTCTGAGGTCATTTTAGAATTCTGTCGACATTCTAAATTTTGTCAACATTCTAGAATTCTGAGGTCAGTATAGAATTCTTATGTCATTCTAGAATTTTGTCAACATTCTAGAATTCTGACGCTGTTCTAGAATTCTGATGTCATTCTAGAATTATGTTGACATTCTAGAATTCTGAGGTCATTTTAGAATTTTGTGGACATTCTAGAATTCTGATGAAATTCTAGAGTTCTGTCAACATTCTAAAATTCTGATGTCATTCTAGATTTCTATCGACATTCCCGAATTCTATCGACATTCCAGAATTCCGATGTTGTTCTCGAATTCTGTGGTTATTCTAGAATTCTTATGTCATTCTAGAATTCTGAGGTCATTCTAGAATTCTGTCAAAATTCTAGAATTCTGACGCTGTTCTAGAATTCTGATGTCATTCTAGAATTATGTCGACATTCTAGAATTTTGGCTTTGTTCTAGAATTCTGATGTCATTCTAGAATTCTTTCGACATTCCAGAATTCTGATGTTCTAGAATTCTGATGTCATTTGAGAATTCTGATGACATTCTAGAATTCTGATGACATGCTAGAATTCTGATGACATGCTAGAATTGTGTCAACATTCTACAATTCAGATGTCATTCTAGAATTCTATCGACATTCTAGAATTCTATCGACATTCCAGAATTCTGATGGTGTTCTAGAATTCTGATGACATTCTAGAATTCTGAGGTCATTTTAGAATTCTGTCAACATTCTAGAATTCTGATGACATTCTAGAATTCTGTCAACATTCTACAATTCTGATGTCATTCTAGAATTCTGAGGTCATTTTAGAATTCTGTCGACATTCTAGAATTCTGATGACATTCTATAATTTTGTCAACATTCTAGAATTCTATCGACATTCCGGAATTCTGATGTTGTTCTAGAATTCTTATGTCATTTTAGAATTCTGTAGACATTCTAGAATTCTGAGGTCATTCTAGAATTCTTATGTCATTCTAGAATTCTGTCGACATTCAAGAATTCTGAGTTCATTATAGAATTCTGTCAAAATTCTAGAATTGTGACGCTGTTCTATAATTCTGATTCAATTCAATTTCAGTTCAATTCAATTCAATTTTATTTATATAGTGCCAAATCACAACAAAAGTCATCTCATGACACTTTACAAAATAGAGCAGGTCTAGACCGACTCTTTATAATGTTATTACAGAGACCCAACAGTTCCCACCATGAGCAAGCACTTTGGCGACAGTGGCAAGGAAAAACTTCCTTTTAATAGGCAGAAAACTATAGCAGAACCAGACTCTAGGTGGGCGGTCATCTGCTTTGACCGGTTGGGTTTGAGAGAGAGAGAGAGAGAGAGAGGGAGAGACAGAGACAGAGAGATAGACGTAGAGACACAGATAGACAGACAGGTAGGCAAAGATGTATGGCAGCACTAACAGTAGAAGTAGCTGTAATATTAGCTTAGATTAATAATAGGAGCTTTAATAGTAACAGAACTACGACTAAACATAATAACTGTAGAGATGAGAGTCAGGCAGGCCCATGGCGGCAGCAGCACCCAGGCGTACCAGGACCACGATCCACAGCGACCTACGAGTCGACAAAGCACAAAGAAACTCCGGGGAAGAAATAAAGTTAGTAACATGCATTGGACTGTGATGAATGTGCAAAGATGAGGAGGGAGAGGAGGAAAGCTCAGTGCATCATGGGAAGTCCCCCAGCAGTGTAGGCCTATAGCAGCATAACTAGGGGGCTGGTCCAGGCAGGCTTGAGCCAGCCCTTAACTATAAGCGTTATCAAAAAGCAAAGTTTTAAGCCTACTCTTAAAAGTAGAGAGTGTGTCTGCCTCCCGGACCCAAACTGGGAGCTGATTCCACAGGAGAGGAGCTTGATAGCTGAAGGCTCTGGCTCCTGTTCTGTTTTTGGAGACTCTAGGAACCACAAGCAGCCCTGCATTCTGGGAGCGGAGTGCTCTAGTAGGGTAATAGGGTACTATGAGCTCTTAAAGATATGATGGTGCCTGACCAGTAAGAGCTTTGTAGGTGAGGAGAAGGAGTTTAAACTCTATTCTAGATTTTACAGGGAGCCAGTGCAGAGAAGCTAATACAGGAGAAATATGATCTCTTTTCCTGGTTCCTGTCAGTACACGTGCTGCAGCATTCTGGATCAGCTGGAGAGTCCTCAGGGACTTATTGGGACAGCCTGATAATAAGGAATTGCAATAATCCAGCCTAGACGTGACAAATGCATGGACTAATTTTTCTGCATCTGTTTGAGACAGGATCTTCCTGATTTTTGCAATGTTACGGAGGTGAAAGAAGGCAGTCCGTGAAGTTTGTTTTACGTGGGAGTTAAAGGACATGTCCTGATCAAAGACAACTCCGAGATTCCTCACGGTGGCGCTGGAGGCCAGGGCAATGCCATCTAGGGTAACAATATCCTTAGATACTGTATTTCTGAGGTGTTCAGGGCCAAGAACAATAACTTCTGTCTTGTCTGAGTTCAACATCAGATAATTACAGGTCATCCAGGTCTTTATGTCCTTAAGGCATGCTTGAAGCTTGGCTAACTGATGAGGTTCTTCTGGCTTGATCGATAAATATAGCTGGGTATCATCCGCATAGCAATGAAAATGTATGGAGTGTTTTCTAATAATATCCCCTAAAGGAAGCATATATAAGGTGAATAGTATTGGTCCAAGCACAGAACCTTGTGGAACTCCATGACTGACTTTGGCATACATGGAGGATTCATCGTTAACATGTACAAACTGAGATCGATCTGATAAATACGACTTAAACCAGCTTAGTGCGGTTCCTTTGATGCCAATTAAATGTTCCAGTCTCTGTAATAGGATATGATGGTCAATGGTGTCGAATGCAGCACTAAGATCTAACAAAACAAGTATAGAGACAAGTCCTTTGTCTGATGCAGTGAGAAGGTCATTTGTAACTTTCACCAGTGCCGTCTCTGTGCTATGATGAGCTCTGAAACCTGACTGAAAGTCCTCAAGCAACCTATTGTCATGTAGAAAGTCACACAGCTGGTTGGCGACTGCTTTCTCAAGAATCTTGGAGAGAAAGGGGAGGTTAGATATAGGTCTATAGTTGGCTAAAACCTCTGGATCAAGAGTGGTCTTTTTAAGAAGAGGTTTAATTACAGCTACTTTAAAGGACTGTGGTACGTAGCCTGTTAATAAGGACAGATTGATGATGTCTAGTAAAGAAGTGCTGACTAAAGGTAAAACCTCTTTGAGCAGCCAGGTTGGGATGAGGTCTAAAAGACAAGTTGATGGCTTAGATGAAGAGATAGTTTTAGTAATTTCTAGATTAAATCAAGAATTCTGATGTCATTCTAGAATTCTTTCGACATTCCAGAATTCTGATGTTCTAGAATTCTGATGTCATTTTAGAATTCTGATGACATTTTAGAATTCTGAGGTCATTTTAGAATTCTGTCGACATTCTAGAATTTTCTCAACATTCTAGAATTCTGAGGTCATTCTAGAATTCTGATGACATTCTAGAATTCGAATGTCATTCTAGAATTCTGAGGTCATTTTAGAATTCTATCGACATTCCAGAATTCTGATTTTGTTCTAGAATTCTGAGGTCATTCTAGAATTCTGATTACATTCTAGAATTCTGAGGTCATTTTAGAATTCTGTCGACATTCTAGAATTTTGTCAACATTCTAGAATTCTGAGGTCAGTATAGAATTCCTATGTCATTCTAGAATTCTGATGACATTCTAGAATTTTTTGCTTTGTTCTAGAATTCTGATGTCATTCTAGAATTTTTACGACATTCCAGAATTCCGATGTTGTTCTAGAATTCTGAGGTCATTCTAGTATTCTGGAATTCTGAGGTCATTCTAGAATTCTGTCAAAATTCTAGAATTCTGACGCTGTTCTAGAACTCTGATGTCATTCTAGAATTATGTCGACATTCTAGAATTTTGGCTTTGTTCTAGAATTCTGATGTCATTCTAGAATTCTTTCAACATTCCAGAATTCTGATGTCATTCTAGAATTCAGATGACATTCTAGAATTCTGAGGTCATTTTAGAATTCTGTCGACAATCTAGAATTTTCTCAACATTCTAGAATTCTGAGGTCATTCTAGAATTCTGATGACATTCTAGAATTCTGATGTCATTTTAGAATTCTATCGACATTCCATAATTCTGATTTTGTTCTAGAATTCTGAGGTCATTCTAGAATTCTTATGTCATTCTAGAATTCTGATGACATTCTAGAATTCTGAGGTCATTCTAGAATTCTGTCAACATTCTAGAATTCTGACGCTGTTCTAGAATTCTGATGTCATTCTAGAATTATGTTGACATTCTAGAATTTTGACTTTGTTCCAGAATTCTGATGTCATTCTAGAATTCTTTCGACATTCCAGAATTCGGATGTTGTTCTAGAATTCTGATGACATTCTAGAATTCTGATGTTGTTCTAGAATTCTGAGGTCATTTTAGAATTTTGTCGACATTCTAGAATTCTGATGACATTCTAGAGTTCTGTCAACATTCTAAAATTCTGATGTCATTCTAGAATTCTATCGACATTCCAGAATTCTATCGACATTCCAGAATTCTGAGGTCATTCTAGAATTCTGTCGACATTCTAGAATTTTCTCAACATTCTAGAATTCTGAGGTCATTCTAGAATTCTGATGACATTCTAGAATTCTGAGGTCATTTTAGGATTCTGTCGACATTCTAGAATTCTGATGACATTCTACAATTCTGTCAACATTCTACAATTCTGATGTCATTCTAGAATTTTATCGACATGACAGAATTCTATTGACATTCCAGAATTCTGATGTTGTTCTAAAATTCTGATGTCATTCTAGAATTCTGATGACATTCTAGAATTCTGAGGTCATTCTAGAATTCTGATGTCATTCTACAATTCTGACGTTCTAGAATTAAGATGTCATTCTATAATTCTGACGTTCTAGAATTCTGAGTTCATTCTAGAATTCCGATGACATTCTTGAATTCTAAGGTCATTTTACAATTCTGTCGATATTCTAGAATTTTTCTCAACATTCTAGAATTCTGTCGTCATTCTAGAATTACAGTGCATCCGGAAAGTATTCACAGTGCTTCACTTTTTCCACATTTTGTTATGTTGCAGCCTTATACCAAAATGGATTAAATTCATTTTTTTCCTCAAAATTCTACACACAACACCCCAAAATGACAACGTGAAAAAAGTTTTTGAGATTTTTGCAAATTTATTAAAAATAAAAAACCTGAGAAATCACATGTACATAAGTATTCACAGCCTTTGCTCAATACTTTGTTGATGCACCTTTGGCAGCAATTACAGCCTCAAGTCTTTCTGAATATGATGCCACAAGCTTGGCACACCTATCTTTGGGCAGTTTCACCCATTCCTCTTTGCAGCACCTCTCAAGCTCCATCAGGTTGGATGGGAAGCGTCGGTGCACAGCCATTTTCAGATCTCTCCAGAGATGTTCAATCGGATTCAAGTCTGGGCTCTGGCTGGGCCACTCAAGGACATTCACAGAGTTGTCCTGAAGCCACTCCTTTGATATCTTGGCTGTGTGCTTAGGGTCGTTGTCCTGCTGAAAGATAAACCGTCGCCCCAGTCTGAGGTCAAGAGCGCTCTGGAGCAGGTTTTCATCCAGGATGTCTCTGTACTTTGCTGCATTCATCTTTCCCTCTATCCTGACTAGTCTCCCAGTTCCTGCCGCTGAAAAACATCCCCACAGCATGATGCTGCCACCACCATGCTTCACTGTAGGGATGGTATTGGCCTGGTGATGAGCGGTGCCTGGTTTCCTCCAAACGTGACGCCTGGCATTCACACCAAAGAGTTCAATCTTTGTCTCATCAGACCAGAGAATTTTGTTTCTCATGGTCTGAGAGTCCTTCAGGTGCCTTTTGGCAAACTCCAGGCGGGCTGCTATGTGCCTTTTACTAAGGAGTGGCTTCCGTCTGGCCACTCTACCATACAGGCCTGATTGGTGGATTGCTGCAGAGATGGTTGTCCTTCTGGAAGGTTCTCCTCTCTCCACAGAGGAACTCTGGAGCTCTGACAGAGTGACCATCGGGTTCTTGGTCACCTCCCTGACTAAGGCCCTTCTCCCCCGATTACTCAGTTTAGATGGCCGGCCAGCTCTAGGAAGAGTCCTGGTGGTTCCGAACTTCTTCCACTTACGGATGATGGAGGCCACTGTGCTCATTGGGACCTTCAAAGCAGCAGAAATTTTTCTGTAACCTTCCCCAGATTTGTGCCTCGAGATAATCCTGTCTCGGAGGTCTACAGACAATTCCTTTGACTTCATGCTTGGTTTGTGCTCTGACATGCACTGTCAACTGTGGGACCTTATATAGACAGGTGTGTGCCTTTCCAAATCATGTCCAATCAACTGAATTTACCACAGGTGGACTCCAATTAAGCTGCAGAAACATCTCAAGGATGATCAGTGGAAACAGGATGCACCTGAGCTCAATTTTGAGCTTCATGGCAAAGGCTGTGAATACTTATGTACATGTGATTTCTTAGTTTTAAATTTTTAATAAATTTGCAAAAATTTCAAAAAAACTTTTTCACATTGTCATTATGGGGTGTTGTGTGTAGAATTTTGAAGAAAAAAATTAATTTAATCCATTTTGGAATAAGGGTGTAACATAAGAAAATGTGGAAAAAGTGAAGCGCCGTGAATACTTTCCGGATGCACTGTATGTCGACATTCTAGAATTTTGGCTTTGTTCTGGAATTCTGATGTCATTCTAGAATTCTTTCGACATTCCAGAATTCTGATGTTCTAGAATTCTGATGTCATTCTAGAATTCTGATGTCAGTCTAGAATTCTGATGACATTCTAGAATTCTGATGACATTCTAGAATTATGATGCTGCTCTACATTTCTGATGTCACTCTAGAATTTTTTCGAGATTCTACAATTCAGTCGACATTCTACAACTCTGAAGTCATTCTAGAATTCTGTCAACATTCTAGAATTCTGATGTCATTCTACAAGTCTGATGTCAGCCTAAAATTCTGTCAACATTCTATAATTCTGACGCTGTTCTAAAATTCTGTCAACATTCTAGGATTCTGACTCTGTTCTACACTCTGATGTCATTCTAGATATCTGTCAACATTCTAGAATAATGACGCTGTTCTAGAATTCTGATGTCATTCTAGAATTCTGATGTAATTCTAGAATTCTTTCGACATTCCAGAATTCTGACGATGTTCAAGAATTCTGATGTCATTCTACAATTCTGTCAACATTCTACAATTCTGATGTCATTCTAGAATTCTATCGACATTCCAGAATTCTATCGACATTCCAGATTTCTGATGTTGTTCTAGAATTCTGAGGTCATTCTAGAATTCTGAGGTCATTTTAGAATTCTGTCGACATTCTAGAATTCTGATGTCATTCTAGAATTCTGTCAACATTCTAGAATTCTGACGCTGTTCTAGAATTCTGATGTCATTCTAGAATTATGTCGACATTCTAGAATTTTGGCTTTGTTCTAGAATTCTGATGTCATTCTAGAATTCTTTCGACATTCCAGAATTCTGATGTTGTTCTAGAATTCTGATGTCATTCTAGAATTCTGATGTTCTATAATTCTGAGGTCATTCTAGAATTCTGATGTCATTCTAGAATTCTATCAACATTCTACAATTCTGATGTTATTCTAGAATTCTATCGACAGTCCAGAATTCTATCGACATTCCAGAATTCTGATGTCGTTCTAGAATTCTGAGGTCATTCTAGAATTCTTATGTCAATTTAGAATTCTGTCGACATTCTAGAATTCTTATGTCAATTTAGAATTCTGTCGACATTCTAGAATTCTGAGGTCATTCTAGAATTCTGTCGACATTCTAGACTTCTGAGGTCATTCTATAATTCTGTCAACATTCTAGAATTCTGACGCTGTTCTAGAATTCTGAGGTCATTCTAGAATTCTGATGTCATTCTAGAATTCTGATGACATTCTAGAATTCTGAGGTCATTTTAGAATTCTGTCGACATTCTAGAATTTTCTCAACATTCTAGAATTCTGAGGTCATTCTAGAATTCTGATGACATTTTAGAATTCTGTCGACATTCTAGAATACTGATGACATTCTAGAATTCTGTCAACATTCTACAATTCTGATGTCATTCTAGAATTCTATCGACATTCCAGAATTCTATCGACATTCCGGAATTCTGATGTTGTTCTAGAATTCTTATGTCATTCTAGAATTCTGTCGACATTCAAGAATTCTGATGTCATTCTAGAATTCTTTCGACATTCCAGAATTCTGATGTTGTTCTAGAATTCTGAGGTCATTCTAGAATTCTGATGTCATTCTAGAATTCTATCGACATTCCAGAATTCTATTGACATTCCAGAATTCTGATGTCGTTCTAGAATTCTGAGGTCATTCTAGAATTCTGACGCTGTTTAAGGATTCTAACGCTGTCCTAGAATTCGGATGTCATTCTAGGATCCTGCCTCTGTTCTACACTCTGATGTCATTCTAGATATCTGTCAACATCTGTTCAGGGCCAAGAACAATAACTTCTGTCTTGTCTGAGTTCAACATCAGATAATTACAGGTCATCCAGGTCTTTATGTCCTTAAGGCATGCTTGAAGCTTGGCTAACTGATGAGGTTCTTCTGGCTTGATCGATAAATATAGCTGGGTATCATCCGCATAGCAATGAAAATGTATGGAGTGTTTTCTAATAATATCCCCTAAAGGAAGCATATATAAGGTGAATAGTATTGGTCCAAGCACAGAACCTTGTGGAACTCCATGACTGACTTTGGCATACATGGAGGATTCATCGTTAACATGTACAAACTGAGATCGATCTGATAAATACGACTTAAACCAGCTTAGTGCGGTTCCTTTGATGCCAATTAAATGTTCCAGTCTCTGTAATAGGATATGATGGTCAATGGTGTCGAATGCAGCACTAAGATCTAACAAAACAAGTATAGAGACAAGTCCTTTGTCTGATGCAGTGAGAAGGTCATTTGTAACTTTCACCAGTGCCGTCTCTGTGCTATGATGAGCTCTGAAACCTGACTGAAAGTCCTCAAGCAACCTATTGTCATGTAGAAAGTCACACAGCTGGTTGGCGACTGCTTTCTCAAGAATCTTGGAGAGAAAGGGGAGGTTAGATATAGGTCTATAGTTGGCTAAAACCTCTGGATCAAGAGTGGTCTTTTTAAGAAGAGGTTTAATTACAGCTACTTTAAAGGACTGTGGTACGTAGCCTGTTAATAAGGACAGATTGATGATGTCTAGTAAAGAAGTGCTGACTAAAGGTAAAACCTCTTTGAGCAGCCAGGTTGGGATGAGGTCTAAAAGAAAAGTTGATGGCTTAGATGAAGAGATAGTTTTAGTAATTTCTAGATTAAATCAAGAATTCTGATGTCATTCTAGAATTCTTTCGACATTCCAGAATTCTGATGTTCTAGAATTCTGATGTCATTTTAGAATTCTGATGACATTTTAGAATTCTGAGGTCATTTTAGAATTCTGTCGACATTCTAGAATTCTGATGACATTCTAGAATTCTGTCAACATTCTACAATTCTGATGTCATTCTAGAATTCTGATGTAATTCTAGAATTCTTTCGACATTCCAGAATTCTGACGATGTTCAAGAATTCTGATGTCATTCTACAATTCTGTCAACATTCTACAATTCTGATGTCATTCTAGAATTCTATCGACATTCCAGAATTCTATCGACATTCCAGATTTCTGATGTTCTAGAATTCTGATGACATTCTAGAATTCTGAGGTCATTTTATAATTCTGTCGACATTCTAGAATACTGATGACATTCTAGAATTCTGTCAACATTCTACAATTCTGATGTCATTCTAGAATTCTATCGACATTCCAGAATTCTATCGACATTCCAGAATTCTGATGTCATTCTAGAATTCTGATGACATTCGAGAATTCTGAGGTCATTTTCGAATTCTGTCGACATTCTAGAATACTGATGACATTCTAGAATTCTGTCAACATTCTACAATTCTGATGTCATTCTAGAATTCTATCGACATTCCAGAATTCTATCGACATTCCGGAATTCTGATGTTGTTCTAGAATTCTTATGTCATTCTAGAATTCTGTCGACATTCAAGAATTCTGATGTCATTCTAGAATTCTTTCGACATTCCAGAATTCTGATGTTGTTCTAGAATTCTGAGGTCATTCTAGAATTCTGATGTCATTCTAGAATTCTATCGACATTCCAGAATTCTATTGACATTCCAGAATTCTGATGTCGTTCTAGAATTCTGAGGTCATTCTAGAATTCTGACGCTGTTTAAGGATTCTAACGCTGTCCTAGAATTCGGATGTCATTCTAGGATCCTGCCTCTGTTCTACACTCTGATGTCATTCTAGATATCTGTCAACATCTGTTCAGGGCCAAGAACAATAACTTCTGTCTTGTCTGAGTTCAACATCAGGTAATTACAGGTCATCCAGGTCTTTATGTCCTTAAGGCATGCTTGAAGCTTGGCTAACTGATGAGGTTCTTCTGGCTTGATCGATAAATATAGCTGGGTATCATCCGCATAGCAATGAAAATGTATGGAGTGTTTTCTAATAATATCCCCTAAAGGAAGCATATATAAGGTGAATAGTATTGGTCCAAGCACAGAACCTTGTGGAACTCCATGACTGACTTTGGCATACATGGAGGATTCATCGTTAACATGTACAAACTGAGATCGATCTGATAAATACGACTTAAACCAGCTTAGTGCGGTTCCTTTGATGCCAATTAAATGTTCCAGTCTCTGTAATAGGATATGATGGTCAATGGTGTCGAATGCAGCACTAAGATCTAACAAAACAAGTATAGAGACAAGTCCTTTGTCTGATGCAGTGAGAAGGTCATTTGTAACTTTCACCAGTGCCGTCTCTGTGCTATGATGAGCTCTGAAACCTGACTGAAAGTCCTCAAGCAACCTATTGTCATGTAGAAAGTCACACAGCTGGTTGGCGACTGCTTTCTCAAGAATCTTGGAGAGAAAGGGGAGGTTAGATATAGGTCTATAGTTGGCTAAAACCTCTGGATCAAGAGTGGTCTTTTTAAGAAGAGGTTTAATTACAGCTACTTTAAAGGACTGTGGTACGTAGCCTGTTAATAAGGACAGATTGATGATGTCTAGTAAAGAAGTGCTGACTAAAGGTAAAACCTCTTTGAGCAGCCAGGTTGGGATGAGGTCTAAAAGAAAAGTTGATGGCTTAGATGAAGAGATAGTTTTAGTAATTTCTAGATTAAATCAAGAATTCTGATGTCATTCTAGAATTCTTTCGACATTCCAGAATTCTGATGTTCTAGAATTCTGATGTCATTTTAGAATTCTGATGACATTTTAGAATTCTGAGGTCACTTTAGAAATCTGTCGACATTCTAGAATTCTGATGACATTCTAGAATTCTGTCAACATTCTACAATTCTGATGTCATTCTAGAATTCTGATGTAATTCTAGAATTCTTTCGACATTCCAGAATTCTGACGATGTTCAAGAATTCTGATGTCATTCTACAATTCTGTCAACATTCTACAATTCTGATGTCATTCTAGAATTCTATCGACATTCCAGAATTCTATCGACATTCCAGATTTCTGATGTTGTTCTAGAATTCTGATGACATTCTAGAATTCTGAGGTCATTTTATAATTCTGTCGACATTCTAGAATACTGATGACATTCTAGAATTCTGTCAACATTCTACAATTCTGATGTCATTCTAGAATTCTATCGACATTCCAGAATTCTATCGACATTCCAGAATTCTGATGTCATTCTAGAATTCTGATGACATTCGAGAATTCTGAGGTCATTTTCGAATTCTGTCGACATTCTAGAATTCTGTCATCATTCTAGAATTCTGATGACATTCTAGAATTCTGTCAACATTCTACAATTCTGATGTCATTCTAGAATTCTATCGACATTCCAGAATTCTATCGACATTCCGGAATTCTGATGTTGTTCTAGAATTCTTATGTCATTCTAGAATTCTGTCGACATTCAAGAATTCTGAGGTCATTATAGAATTCTGTCAAAATTCTAGAATTCTGACGCTGTTCTAGAATTCTGATGTTATTCTAGAATTATGTCGACATTCTAGAATTTTGACTTTGTTCCAGAATTCTGATGTCATTCTACGATTCTTTCGACATTCCAGAATTCTGATGTTGTTCTAGAATTCTGAAGTCATTCTAGAATTCTGATGTCAGTCTCGAATTCTGATGACATTCTAGAATTCTGATGTTGTTCTAGAATTCTGATGACATTCTAGAATTCTGAGGTCATTTTAGAATTTTGTCGACATTCTAGAATTCTGATGAAATTCTAGAGTTCTGTCAACATTCTAAAATTCTGATGTCATTCTAGAATTCTATCGACATTCCAGAATTCTATCGACATTCCAGAATTCCGATGTTGTTCTAGAATTCTGAGGTCATTCTAGAATTCTGTCGACATTCTAGAATTCTGAGTTCATTATAGAATTCTGTCAAAATTCTAGAATTCTGACGCTGTTCTAGAATTCTGATTCAATTCAATTTCTGTTCAATTCAATTCAATTTTATTTATATAGTGCCAAATCACAACAAAAGTCATCTCATGACACTTTACAAAATAGAGCAGGTCTAGACCGACTCTTTATAATGTTATTACAGAGACCCAACAGTTCCCACCATGAGCAAGCACTTTGGCGACAGTGGCAAGGAAAAACTTCCTTTTAATAGGCAGAAAACTCGAGCAGAACCAGACTCTAGGTGGGCGGTCATCTGCTTTGACCGGTTGGGTTTGAGAGAGAGAGAGAGAGAGAGAGGGAGAGACAGAGACAGAGAGATAGACGTAGAGACACAGATAGACAGACAGGTAGGCAAAGATGTATGGCAGCACTAACAGTAGAAGTAGCTGTAATATTAGCTTAGATTAATAATAGGAGCTTTAATAGTAACAGAACTACGACTAAACATAATAACTGTAGAGATGAGAGTCAGGCAGGCCCATGGCGGCAGCAGCACCCAGGCGTACCAGGACCACGATCCACAGCGACCTACGAGTCGACAAAGCACAAAGAGTTAGTAACATACATTGGACTGTGATGAATGTGCAAAGATGAGGAGGGAGAGGAGGAAAGCTCAGTGCATCATGGGAAGTCCCCCAGCAGTGTAGGCCTATAGCAGCATAACTAGGGGGCTGGTCCAGGCAGGCCTGAGCCAGCCCTTAACTATAAGCGTTATCAAAAAGCAAAGTTTTAAGCCTACTCTTAAAAGTAGAGAGTGTGTCTGCCTCCCGGACCCAAACTGGGAGCTGATTCCACAGGAGAGGAGCTTGATAGCTGAAGGCTCTGGCTCCTGTTCTGTTTTTGGAGACTCTAGGAACCACAAGCAGCCCTGCATTCTGGGAGCGGAGTGCTCTAGTAGGGTAATAGGGTACTATGAGCTCTTAAAGATATGATGGTGCCTGACCAGTAAGAGCTTTGTAGGTGAGGAGAAGGAGTTTAAACTCTATTCTAGATTTTACAGGGAGCCAGTGCAGAGAAGCTAATACAGGAGAAATATGATCTCTTTTCCTGGTTCCTGTCAGTACACGTGCTGCAGCATTCTGGATCAGCTGGAGAGTCCTCAGGGACTTATTGGGACAGCCTGATAATAAGGAATTGCAATAATCCAGCCTAGACGTGACAAATGCATGGACTAATTTTTCTGCATCTGTTTGAGACAGGATCTTCCTGATTTTTGCAATGTTACGGAGGTGAAAGAAGGCAGTCCGTGAAGTTTGTTTTACGTGGGAGTTAAAGGACATGTCCTGATCAAAGACAACTCCGAGATTCCTCACGGTGGCGCTGGAGGCCAGGGCAATGCCATCTAGGGTAACAATATCCTTAGATACTGTATTTCTGAGGTGTTCAGGGCCAAGAACAATAACTTCTGTCTTGTCTGAGTTCAACATCAGATAATTACAGGTCATCCAGGTCTTTATGTCCTTAAGGCATGCTTGAAGCTTGGCTAACTGATGAGGTTCTTCTGGCTTGATCGATAAATATAGCTGGGTATCATCCGCATAGCAATGAAAATGTATGGAGTGTTTTCTAATAATATCCCCTAAAGGAAGCATATATAAGGTGAATAGTATTGGTCCAAGCACAGAACCTTGTGGAACTCCATGACTGACTTTGGCATACATGGAGGATTCATCGTTAACATGTACAAACTGAGATCGATCTGATAAATACGACTTAAACCAGCTTAGTGCGGTTCCTTTGATGCCAATTAAATGTTCCAGTCTCTGTAATAGGATATGATGGTCAATGGTGTCGAATGCAGCACTAAGATCTAACAAAACAAGTATAGAGACAAGTCCTTTGTCTGATGCAGTGAGAAGGTCATTTGTAACTTTCACCAGTGCCGTCTCTGTGCTATGATGAGCTCTGAAACCTGACTGAAAGTCCTCAAGCAACCTATTGTCATGTAGAAAGTCACACAGCTGGTTGGCGACTGCTTTCTCAAGAATCTTGGAGAGAAAGGGGAGGTTAGATATAGGTCTATAGTTGGCTAAAACCTCTGGATCAAGAGTGGTCTTTTTAAGAAGAGGTTTAATTACAGCTACTTTAAAGGACTGTGGTACGTAGCCTGTTAATAAGGACAGATTGATGATGTCTAGTAAAGAAGTGCTGACTAAAGGTAAAACCTCTTTGAGCAGCCAGGTTGGGATGAGGTCTAAGAGACAAGTTGATGGCTTAGATGAAGAGATAGTTTTAGTAATTTCTAGATTAAATCTAGAATTCTGATGTCATTCTAGAATTCTTTCGACATTCCAGAATTCTGATGTTCTAGAATTCTGATGTCATTCTAGAATTCTGATGTCATTTTAGAATTCTGAGGTCATTTTAGAATTCTATTGTCATTCTAGAATTATGTCGACATACGAGAATTTTGGCTTTGTTCTGGAATTCTGATGTCATTCTACAATTCTTTCGACATTCCAGAATTCTGATGTTCTAGAATTCTGATGTCATTTTAGAATTCTGATGACATTCTAGAATTCTGATGACATGCTAGAATTGTGTCAACATTCTAGAATTCTGATGACATTCTAGAATTCTGTCAACATTCTACAATTCTGATGTCATTCTAGAATTCTATCGACATTCCAGAATTCTATCGACATTCCAGAATTCTGATGTTGTTCTAGAATTCTGAGGTCATTCTAGAATTCTGATGACATTCTAGAATTTTGACTTTGTTCTAGAATTCTGATGTCATTATAGAATTCTTTCGACAATCCAGAATTCTGATGTTGTTCTAGAATTCTGAGGTCATTCTAGAATTCTGTTGTCATTCTAGAATTCTGATGACATTCTAGAATTCTGATGTCATTCTAGAATTCTGAGGTCATTTTAGAATTCTATCGACATTCCAGAATTCTGATTTTGTTCTAGAATTCTGAGGTCATTCTAGAATTCTGATTACATTCTAGAATTCTGAGGTCATTTTAGAATTCTGTCGACATTCTAGAATTTTGTCAACATTCTAGAATTCTGAGGTCAGTATAGAATTCTTATGTCATTCTAGAATTCTGATGACATTCTAGAATTTTTTGCTTTGTTCTAGAATTCTGATGTCATTCTAGAATTTTTACGACATTCCAGAATTCCGATGTTGTTCTAGAATTCTGAGGTCATTCTAGAATTCTGGAATTCTGAGGTCATTTTAGAATTCTGTCGACATTCTAGAATTTTGTCAACATTCTAGAATTCTGAGGTCATTCTAGAATTCTTATGTCATTCTAGAATTCTGATGACATTCTAGAATTCTGAGGTAATTCTAGAATCCTGTCAACATTCTAGAATTCTGACGCTGTTCTAGAATTCTGATGTCATTCTAGAATTATGTTGACATTCTAGAATTTTGACTTTGTTCCAGAATTCTGATGTCATTCTAGAATTCTTTCGACATTCCAGAATTCTGATGTTGTTCTAGAATTCTGAGGTCATTCTAGAATTCTGATGTCATTCTAGAATTCTGATGACATTCTAGAATTCTGAGGTCATTTTAGAATTCTGTCCACATTCTAGAATTCTGAGGTCATTCTAGAATTCTGATGACATTCTAGCATTCTGAGGTCATTTTAGAATTCTGTCGACATTCTAGAATTCTGATGACATTCTACAATTCTGTCAACATTCTACAATTCTGATGTCATTCTAGAATTTTATCGAAATTCCAGAATCCTATCGACATTCCAGAATTCTGATGTTGTTCTAGAATTCTGATGACATTCTAGAATTCTGATGTCATTCCAGAATTGCGTCGACATTCTAGAATTTTGACTTTGTTCTAGAAGTCTGATGTCATTCTAGAATTCTTTCGACCTTCCAGAATTCTGATATTGTTCTAGAATTCTGAGGTCATTCGCGAATTCTGATGACATTCTAGAATTCTGAGGTCATTTTAGAATTCTGATGACATTCTAGAATTCTGATGAAATTCTACAATTCTGTCAACATTCTAGAATTCTGATGTCATTCTAGAATTCTATCGACATTCCAGAATTCTATCGACATTCCGGAATTCTGATGTTGTTCTAGAATTCTTATGTCATTCTAGAATTCTGTTGACATTCTAGAATTCTTAGGTCATTATAGAATTCTGTCAAAATTCTAGAATTCTGACACTGTTCTAGAATTCTGTTGTCATTCTAGAATTATGTCGACGTTCTAGAATTTTGGCTTTGTTCTGGAATTCTGATGTCATTGTAGAATTCTTTCGACATTCCAGAATTCTGATGTTCTAGAATTCTGATGTCATTCTAGAATTCTGATGTGATTTTAGAATTCTGTCGACATTCTAGAATTCTGATGACATTCTAGAATTCTGTCAACATTCTACAATTCTGATGTCATTCTAGAATTCTATCGACATTCCAGAATTCTATCGACATTCCAGAATTCTTATGTTGTTCAAGAATTCTGAGGTCATACTAGACTTCTGATGTCATTGTAGAATTCTGATGACATTCTAGAATTCTGAGGTCATTCTAGAATTCTGTCAACATTCTAGAATTCTGACGCTTTTCTAGAATTCTGATGTCATTCTAGAATTATGTCGACATTCTAGAATTTTGACTTTGTTCTAGAATTCTGAGGTCATTCTAGAATTCTGATGTCATTCTAGAATTCTGATGACATTCTAGAATTCTGTCAACATTCTACAATTCTGATGTCATTCTAGAATTCTATCGACATTCCAGAATTCTATCGACATTCCAGAATTCTTATGTTGTTCAAGAATTCTGAGGTCATACTAGAATTCTGATGTCATTGTAGAATTCTGATGACATTCTAGAATTCTGAGGTCATTCTAGAATCCTGTCAACATTCTAGAATTCTGACGCTGTTCTAGAATTCTGATGTCATTCTAGAATTATGTTGACATTCTAGAATTTTGACTATGTTCCAGAATTCTGATGTCATTCTAGAATTCTTTCGACATTCCAGAATTCTGATGTTGTTCTAGAATTCTGAGGTCATTCTAGAATCCTGATGTCATTCTAGAATTCTGATGACATTCTAGAATTCTGAGGTCATTTTAGAATTCTGTCCACATTCTAGAATTCTGAGGTCATTCTAGAATTCTGATGACATTCTAGCATTCTGAGGTCATTTTAGAATTCTGTCGACATTCTAGAATTCTGATGACATTCTACAATTCTGTCAACATTCTACAATTCTGATGTCATTCTAGAATTTTGACTATGTTCCAGAATTCTGATGTCATTCTAGAATTCTTTCGACATTCCAGAATTCTGATGTTGTTCTAGAATTCTGAGGTCATTCTAGAATCCTGATGTCATTCTAGAATTCTGATGACATTCTAGAATTCTGAGGTCATTTTAGAATTCTGTCCACATTCTAGAATTCTGAGGTCATTCTAGAATTCTGATGACATTCTAGCATTCTGAGGTCATTTTAGAATTCTGTCGACATTCTAGAATTCTGATGACATTCTACAATTCTGTCAACATTCTACAATTCTGATGTCATTCTAGAATTTTATCGAAATTCCAGAATCCTATCGACATTCCAGAATTCTGATGTTGTTCTAGAATTCTGATGACATTCTAGAATTCTGATGTCATTCCAGAATTACGTCGACATTCTAGAATTTTGACTTTGTTCTAGAAGTCTGACATTCCAGAATTCTGATGTTCTAGAATTCTGATGTCATTCTAGAATTCTGATGTGATTTTAGAATTCTGTCGACATTCTAGAATTCTGATGACATTCTAGAATTCTGTCAACATTCTACAATTCTGATGTCATTCTAGAATTCTATCGACATTCCAGAATTCTATCGACATTCCAGAATTCTTATGTTGTTCAAGAATTCTGAGGTCATACTAGACTTCTGATGTCATTGTAGAATTCTGATGACATTCTAGAATTCTGAGGTCATTCTAGAATTCTGTCAACATTCTGGAATTCTGACGCTTTTCTAGAATTCTGATGTCATTCTAGAATTATGTCGACATTCTAGAATTTTGACTTTGTTCTAGAATTCTGAGGTCATTCTAGAATTCTGATGTCATTCTAGAATTCTGATGACATTCTAGAATTCTGTCAACATTCTACAATTCTGATGTCATTCTAGAATTCTATCGACATTCCAGAATTCTATCGACATTCCAGAATTCTTATGTTGTTCAAGAATTCTGAGGTCATACTAGAATTCTGATGTCATTGTAGAATTCTGATGACATTCTAGAATTCTGAGGTCATTCTAGAATTCTGTCAACATTCTAGAATTCTGACGCTTTTCTAGAATTCTGATGTCATTCTAGAATTATGTCGACATTCTAGAATTTTGACTTTGTTCTAGAATTCTGAGGTCATTCTAGAATTCTGATGTCATTCTAGAATTCTGATCACATTCTAGAATTCTGAGGTCATTTTAGAATTCTGTCCACATTCTAGAATTCTGAGGTCATTCTAGAATTCTTATGTCATTCTGGAATTCTGATGACATTCTAGAATTCTGATGTCATTTTAGAATTCTGATGACATTCTAGAATTCTGAGGTCATTCTAGTATTCTGACGCTGTTTTAGGATTCTAATGCTGTCCTAGAATTCGGATGTCATTCTAGGATTCTGACTCTGTTCTACACTCTGATGTCATTCTAGATATCTGTCAACATTCTACAATTCTGATGTCATTCTAGAATTCTATCGACATTCCAGAATTCTGATGTTGTTCTAGAATTCTGATGACATTCTAGAATTCTGATGTTGTTCTAGAATTCTGATGACATTCTAGAATTCTGAGGTCATTCTAGAATTCTGACGCTGTTTTAGGATTCTAATGCTGTCCTAGAATTCGGATGTCATTCTAGGATTCTGACTCTGTTCTACACTCTGATGTCATTCTAGCGCATTCTCCCTGGCTTTCAACATTTGACTAATCAGGGCGCAGAAATGTTGAAGAAGTGTCTCCCCGGCTTTCAACATTTGACTAATCACGGCGCAGAAATGTTGACGCAGTGTCATGAAAGGGGCGTTCAATAAAGTTGAATACAGAGCGCAAGCCGGGCGAGATCGGTCACGCAAATCAAAGCCAATTCAAGCGGCATGGTGAGTATTTACACATCTATTACAGTGTTGTATATGACTTAAAGTATAGAAGTCATTTCACCAGTTATATCAAGTTGTCATCAACATTACAAAACCTCCGTTATCTGTAGGGAATTTCGCTAACGTTAGTTGTTGCCGGCCGGCCTTTAGCTAATGTCATCTATTACGGTGGCTTTTCAGTAACGTTAGGCTATTAGTACAGCATTTGGGGAGCAACACGTTCAACCACAACAATATTTTTTTTACCAAATCCTTTAAATTCAGATGTATAGACGAATGTATTGGCGGGATTCTGCAGAAAGCGGTGAAAAAGGTGTAAATGTACATTAGCCTGCTAACGTTCTTTTTGACTTCCGAGCCTTTTTAAGGCCAGAGTTGCTCGTGCAATAAACAATCGTTTTCACACAATGACAGTTTTCATTTGTATAGACTAGGCCACGTTCATGCTGATAATGTCAACGTTTTACACAAGTTCAAGGTAGTTAGCTACACTGTAACAGCTAACGTACCTAACCTTAACTTCGGTTAAGTGACACAACTTTCATGCATATAATACTTTCATGGTTATCATTTAGTGTTAAACATATTCCTCACACAATCACTAGTGTATGTGCAGTCAGGCTTTTCTAACCCTTCTGAGAACAGGTGACAGGATTGTAGGCCTAATATAATAAAAACGTCAATATCATATCCGTTATATGAAGCGCCAGAGTAGTCAAACTGCTGAGCTATTTACCATAGTTAATATTACCAAACATTAAAGTAATTGCAGGAGAAGGTATACAGCTAACTTTCTAATTCATGATATTTCCCACCACACACTGTAAGAATACATGTTTATTAAAGGAAATCAGGTTAATACATGAGCTGTGTTTCAAACACAGACACAATACACCCCAGGTGGTTTATGCCAAGTTTTTCATAGGATTATTACAATATTACAAGGCGGTGGTCTTGCTTTCATGTTCCAACACTTATGTTGTTTTCAGGCATTCAAAAAATGTTTATGCATTTATGTCACCAAAGGCAATGTCTTCGAAATCTAAATCACACAAAGCGATGGCAGACTCAGAGTGGATGGCACGCTTGAGAAAGTTTGCCAACTCTGGGGCCTGGCCTGCCGGCGAGGGAAACAGACCAGCTCCCAGGCAAAAGAAGTGGTATGAGCTGTGTCAAAGGGTATGAGTATATTCATGGCACAGTACATTGTATTCATTGTTATTTACGCTCACAATGCATTTTACTCACTATAGGGTTAGGGTTGTATCAAATACAATAAAAGGATCCTATGAGTTAACGTGTAATAAGCAAATCATTGTCATCAGATCTCTGTAACTACACAAATGCAAATCAATGATTTAATATGTGTTCAATTCAATCAAATGTACAACTATTACCTTTAGATCGACAAATGCCCCATGCAGTGCCATGGACAGACGTCCTTGTTTGGGCAAGCAAGGACGTGCACGTGTGGATTCCACACTCAGAAGGTAACCCTGTTCAATTAAAGACTCAAGTAGTGTGTGTGTGTGTGTGTGTGTGTGTGTTAATTAATTAGTGATGTATCTACTCTGCCATGCCACAGCCAACTGGAGCAAGGATTGCCACCGTGGGCCAACAGACTGCAGCAGTGGGTCCGGGTCCTGCCCAAGCCACTGTCGGGCAACAGACTGCAGCAGTGCGTCTGGGTTCGGCCCAAGCCACCGTGGGGCAACAGAGTGCAGCAGTGCGTCCGGGTTCGGCCCAAGCCACCGTGGGGCAACAGACTGCAGCAGTGGGACAAGTGCTGGGAGTGCAGGGTCATAAACAGCAACCAACATCGAATTTATCAATGGTATTTGGATTTGTTACTGAATATTTGACACTTTATTCACTGAATGATAGTTTGACAATATAGTCCTTTCATGACACGGCCCTTTGCTTTGTTGCCTTTCAGTTTACCAAGTCAAGATTTGGGGGGTCTCATGGTGCTGCTGCGAAGCCAAATCTCAGCAAAGCTAGAAGAGTAACCCAGGTAAATAGAGATCAAATAGCAGCTGTTTAAATTGTGTTATTATTACAAGTTACTTAGACTGAATTCTTTACAGACCCAAGTCACTGACCCCACCAGTTCTCCAGCCAGCATTGCTGTCCCAGTGAGTAATGATGTAACTCACTTTTTGAATACAGTATTTGTATTTCTACACACATTTTTTATTAGTATTAAAAAGCTTTCAAATGAGAAATGAAACTTGAAAGCTAAATAACAGTGTTTCATGTAGAGCAGCTGTATGAAATAATAACTTACACTTTGATTGTGTTGTGAATGCTATGAATTTTAGTATATTCTTTGCCATGCTTTAACAGGCTCCAGACCCTCAGACTGTTGCTCAAGCTTCAGTGCCTGTTCCAGTGTGTGCCACTGTGTCAGTAAGTCATTTAACTTTTAATTTCATACTGTGTAGAGCATCAGCAGTGTCTTTCAGCAGTAATAAGTATGTTTATGCATTGTTTTGTTATTGCGCAGACGGCTGACTCCAGGACAGAGACAGCTGAAGCCTCACCATCTCAGCTGCCCCGTTTGTGGTCTGAAGGCTTGCCACCTGAGGACCACAAGTGGATTGTCAAGACTGTGCTGAAGTTGGGACCTAAAGGAAGGCTAGAGCTTCAACACAACCTGAAGCTCTGGTACTTTCCACCGCAGCCGAGCCATGTGTACCACCAGGCTCCGGCTCCAGACCGTTTTTTTGCCCACCCACTTCTTGTCTGGATGCCCTACAGACTGTGGAAGGTGAAGGTGGTCTGTCCCAACTCTGCCTGTGGGCAGCACCAGCTCACAGGAGCAGGGCTGCATAAGAGGGCACGGCGGGTCCTGGACGTGGGCAGGATCTATAATATGGTGGCAGAGACACTAACCTGCACCAAATGTAGGTCTACTCACGTCTCTTGGAGCCAGACTGTCCTCACACAACTGGACTTGGCTCACAGATCAGAATTTCGGGTCATCCTCACACAAAAGTGAGTAACGTGTCTTTTCTCTGTTGCCTTGTCAAATAGATATTATGCAAAACATTCTTATTGATAAATCTGTTTATGTCCAAGGTACGCGTGTGACATCCGGGTGATCCGGCTTCTGCGGGAGAGAGGCCTGGGTAACAGCCCAACATGGGTTTTAAAGCAACTGAGGGAGAACCACACAGAGGAGTGGCTGCATCGCGTGGCAAGGTACACCACAGAGTGCATGGACTTCCTCCAGCGTCCAGGACTGTTGCCCATGGCATTCCCTGAGCCTCCAGACCCTGCTGTGGTGCCGAGCTGTAAGTGGCTCCTCTCCGTTTACAGCCAGGATATTTTAACAAGGCTGGAGGACATCAAAGCGAGGATAACATCGACTTACGGAACCATTCTTAAAATGGATTCCACCAAAAAGGTTAGACAATCTTTTTTCTTTGAAATAGGTTACTGATATTATTAACTCCTGCCTGTATTTCAGTAATTCTGAGTCATGTTCACAGAGGCCTATACATTTTGTGTGCTTCAGATCACCAAGAAGCTTGCCGGAACAGCCAAGGGGACAGCACTCTGGCTCACCTCTGTGGGAAATGAGTATGGTCAGATACTCATCAGTGTGCTGACTGCTCAGGAGGGAGCTGGCCTGGACATGATGGCAACAGACTTGGTGAAGAGATACCAGCAGGCTGGTGTGGATCCCCCTGTTGCCTTATACGTGGACTGTGGCTGCTGCACTGACACAGGGGAGACCAAGCTCAAGGCCAGATTCAGCGGGTGGCCAGACCTTACTATAAGGCTGGATATCTGGCACTTCATGCGCCGACTTGCCGTGGGATGCACAACAGATGCTCATCAGCTGTACCCAATCTTTATGTCACGCCTGTCAGCGTGCATATTTGAGTGGGATGCAGCTGATTTAGCTCTGTTGCGTGAAGCAAAAAGACAGCAGCTTCAGTCCCAGGGCCTGTCTTCCCCTACTGATGGTGACATCAGTAAACATCTATCCAGGGAGGAGCTGGCTCTCCATTGCCGCAGGAGGACCCGTGGAGAGGAGACCACCACTCAGCTGCTGGAGGAGCTGCTGTGGGGGCTCAAGGGGACCAGTGGCAACGACTCCCTTGGTGTTCCCCTGTTTGACAGGGAGAGGATGGAGCACATCTGGCATGTCCAGAGAAAGCATGTCAAGTGCATCCAGGATCCATCAGGTGTTGCTCTCTACACCAAAACGGGGGAGCTCACAAAGGGAGGTGTGCGGTTATCCACGTACCGATGTGCCAGAGGCTCTACATCACTGGAGTCTTTCCACTTACACTTAAACCGCTTCATACCAGGTTTGTGTCTGTCAGACATGTTGGTTCATGTGTTGTATAGTCCACGAAGATTTCATAATTTAATATTTAAATATGTATTTCTAGGGACCAGTGCCAACAGCCTGAATTTTCAGGTATACCTGCTGGAAGGACTACATAGGTGGAACCAGGACCGTGGTAATGCTGCCCTGTCTACTGGCCCATCTGCTTTACGCAGCTACTCAGGTGACCTGCTTCACAGTGGCAACAAAAATTATGAGAAGCTGTTCGGCAGGAAGGTGGCACCTGAGTTCTGTCCACCCTCGCGTTACACTGGTAAGCATTTGTGAACACATTGGTAATTCAACTCGGTTTTAAAATCTTTTATTCACTTTGTTAACTTTTGTAAATGATCCATTTAACCTCTATTGTTTCAGGAGAGCTCATTGGGGTACAGTATCTGTTCCGGCAGACTGGTCAGGCACTGCAGGATATGCACCCTGATTCGGAGGAGACGGCTCAGTTAATTGAAGAGCATGACGTGGAGGATGGCGTGGAGGAAGATGAGGGCTTCTCTGACATCACAGACGACCCCACAGTGTTGGACCTGGATATCCCTCAGGCTCCAGCCTCTCCGACTCCTGGTCCCTCTGCCATTACATCTGGTCTCGGTTCCCTGCCCCACAGCACATCCAGTATGTCCTCCAGCGTCTCCACCCTGGCTATCACCACATCCACCACAGCCCCTAGCAGATCCACCCTGTCTGCTGGCACATCCACCATGGTTCCTGGTAGGGCTGAACAATTAATCGCATTATTGAAATCACAATATCTCAAAATCAATATCCAAATCACAGAAGCTGCAATTTTTATAAAGGTGAAATGTGTGACAAAACACATTATAATGAAGTACTGTAATATCCCCTGGCAAATCTACAAATCTTGATCTCCAGATGTAAGAAAACATGTTGGTACAGATCAACAAATGTCACACCATCATGATTTTAATAGTTTTTTCAGTCAAAATGTATCCCACTAATTGTGAATCTTATCGCAATTGTTATATCTGTCAAAATAATCACAATATGATTTCTTTCTACCATATTGTGCAGCCCTGGCTCTTGTCACATCCACTCTGGCCCCCGTTAAATCCACTCTGGCCCCCGTGACATCCTCCCTGGCCCCCGTGACATCCACTCTGGCCCCTGTGACATCCTCCCTGGCCCCTGTGACATCCACCCTGGCCCCTGTGACATCCACCATGGCTCCCAGCACATCCACCCTGGCTCCTGGCACATCTGCAATGGCCTCCGGTGCATCCATTCTGCCCTCTACTTCATCCTCTGAGGCTGGAGTTGATACACAAGCTGAAGATGAAGATATGGTAGGTGTCAGTGTGATCAATTTAGAATATGTAGGTATATAGATATGAGCCAAAATCCACAGCATCAATAAAGTGTCATTAAAGGCCAGTGTCAGTGAAGGTTTTACATTGCTATTTTCTGTTTCATTATTTGCCTAGGCTGTTGATGACCGAAATGTTCCGGGATACCAGCACGTGGACAGACTTGCTGAGTACTTGGTGGCACTTAGGGGTCAGACCTCTCTCTGTCTCAGCAACCAGCAGGCAAGTGCGATTATAGCACTGTGGGGGAGCCTGGACGAAGGGGACAAGAAGCGGGTTGTTTATGCTGCTCGACATCAGGACAGACTTTTGAGTGGACGTTTCAGGACGCCAAAAAAGCCCTCAGTAACGCCTGGTGTTGAGAGCACCACCCGCTGCATGTTAGGTGCGAGCAGTGCACCCGCACAGTGGCCTGACTGCTGCCGTTTAGTTGAGAACATTTTTATAAGACTCTGTGATCTTCATCCAGGCCCGGTAAGAAAAGGGAAGAGAGCGGATTCAAGGTGGTCCTTAATTCTGAGGGACTATCATAAGATTAGGCAGCTTGTTGTTGGTAACTCCCTGGTGATGCAGGGAACAGAGATTCAGCTGGTGGAAGTGAACCAGAACACCCTCATCCAGTGGCACAACAACAGGCAGAAGAGTCAGGGGCTCTCTGTGCTGCTCCAGGGCACTGCATTGCCTCCAGCCCTCCCTGAGTCAGAAGAGCCTCTTCAGGAGGCAAGGGCACTCCCTGCTGCACCCATCCCAGCACAACAGGAACATGAATACTGGCTGCCAGCGAGTACAGCAGGTCAGGCGCAACAAAGGCTGGCAGCCTCTAAACAGCCCCCGCAGCTTCCACGTACCATCTTGCCAAAGGGGCCAGTGAAGAGGCCTTTGTTTGTCACACCCCCTGCACAAGGACCCTACCTGGCACCTCAGTACTTTGCACAACCAGGACAAACTCTAAATCTGGTACCTGTTGTCCTTCCTGTGTCGGTGGTTCAGGGCACCTACCCACAAACCAGTGCGCCTACCACAACAGTGGAAGCAGGAGCCGGAGCCACTCCAAAGAGGCCATATAGGCGAACTGTAGAGGCAAACACTTGTAAAAAGTGTGGCCAGTTCCGCACTGCTGACACTGGACACAGCCATTACCGTGGCAGAGTGTATTGTCCTCAGTCAGAATCTCTGACCAAAGACCAATGGTTGGAGGAAATGAGGAAAAAGTTCCCGAAATGATAATGTGCAATGTACTGTAAATAGTGAACACTTGTAAATTTTAATAGTTGTCAATAATAGTAGTATTGTATATAGTTAATATTTGTCAATAATAGTGGTATTGTAAATGTTAAGAGTTGTCAATAATAGTGGTATTGTAAATGTTTATAGTTGTCAATAATAGTGGTATTGTAAATGCTGACAGTTGTAAATAATAGTAGTATTGTAAATAGTTAATAGTTGTAATAATAGTGGTATTGTAAATGTTTATAGTTGTCAATAATAGTGGTATTGTAAATGTTTATAGTTGTAAATAATAGTGGTAGTGTAAATGCTGACAGTTGTAAATAATAGTGGTATTGTAAATAGTTAATAGTTGTCAATAATAGTGGTATTGTAAATAGTTTCAAATATTGTTTATTAAAGTATCAATATATTACTCTGTGTTTACTGTAAATAGTAATAAATCCTGCAAAGTCTTTCAAAAGTTTTTCTTTATTTCTTTTTTCCTTGAACAAACAAAACTGGTTTACAGCAAATGACAGTTTGTGTAAAACAGCACAATAATAATGATGATGATGATGATGACATTTTATAATAGTATAACTTTTGGGGAAAGGGCAAGGGGTAATGGAGTTCCTTGAGTGTCAGTAGCACAGCCTTATAACTGGGGAACACCCCCAACTCTGGAAGTGATGTCCAAATAAGGTAATGTACGTCACTCAGCACATATCTGCGACTGTCCGCCATTGAGAACTGCAGTTTGCCGGTTCGAAACCCGTCTGAGACATGTCCAAAAAAACTTAAAACATCAAAAGTTTCCTATTTGTGTTCAGGCAGCTAGAAATACGTGCATCAAATATATATGGATACAAAGTAGCCACATTTTCCTCTTTTTCTCCCTTTTCCTCTCTTTTTCTCTCTTTTCCTCTCTCTTTTCTTCTTCCCCCTTCTCCCCCCTTCTTCCCCCTCTTTGACGGACGAATGTTCCCCAGCTTGAACGCAGCGCCTTAGACCGCTCGGCCATCCTGACTGTACATTCCTTTTCTATAATGGAAAAAAAAAGCGAGTGTAATCCCACCCCCCAGGGATCCATAACGTATTCTGATAAATTGCATTCCCTAACCACACCCGCTTAAAATCAGGTTCCACTGGATTCAGAGTGCAGAGTGCCAACTATTACACAATTACTACCTCACAGCTTCCTCAGGCTGTTGTGGAACAGTTTCTGACATGATATCACCAAAACATTCATCCAGCAAAAAATGGGCCTCCAAACAAATTCTAGCATGCTAACTTTACCAAGGTTTACACTGCAGACACTTGTGGCTGGGATAACAGTAGCCTGGCATTGCAGCTGCTAGGAGTTCATGAGAGGCCAGAGACTGGCAATATCATGTTACAGGTAACAGTTGCAGTGAAAAACTGTCAGAAGTGGGATTCGAACCCACGCCTCCAGAGGAGACTGCGACCTGAACGCAGCGCCTTAGACCGCTCGGCCATCCTGACTATATATTACCATCATTTCCATTATTTCAAAATTTTCAGACCTCAAAGTTCATATTCATTTTTTCACAATAAATCACAATAAAATGTTTTAACTTAGGAAGAGTTCCGAAATCAATATTTGGTGGAATAACCCTGATTTTCAATCACAGCTTGGACAAAACTTAAAATTGGACTTATCAGAGAAGATGATCTTACTCCGGTCCCCTACGGTCCAACCCTTATGGTCTTTTGCGAACCTCAGCTGCCGCTTGCCATTCTTTTTGTAGCTCACTTGCTGTCCTATTGCAAGAGCAGTGTTTTTGTTTTTATACTTTTACTTTTTGAATAAGATTTGGTTCAGGTGATCAACTAATCAGTACCTCATTAAGTAGAATGAGGTGTGCTTCTGTTGGGATTCAACAGACACCGAAATGTAATGGCTGCCATACATGTAGAGATGCTGATATAAGACAGATTGGGAGCTGTCTCTTCATTTTTTTCCAGAGCTGTATGCATGTTAATCACACAAGACGATGGCAGACTCAAGAGTGGATGTCACGCCTGAGGAAGTTTGCCAGCACTGGGGCCTGGCCTGCAGGTGAAGGAAACGGGCAGAAGAAGTGGTATGAGTATATTCATTGTTATTTACTCTCACAATACATTTTACTCATTATAACATGTATCAAATACAATAAAAGGTTCCTATGAGTTAACATGTAATGAGCAAGTCTTTTTCATCAGATCTCTGTGCACAAATGCAAATCAATTATTTAATCTGTGTTCAATGAAATCAAATGTGCAACTGTTATCTTTAGATTAAGAAATGTCCATGCTTGCCATGCTTTTACAGGTTCAGATAGATGTTCAAGTTTCAATGGATGTCGTCAGTCCCAGAGCAGTGTGTGCCACTGTGTCAGTAAGTACTTTAACATTTAATTTCATACTGTGTAGAACATCAGCAGTGTCTTTTACCAGTATTACGTATGTTTATGCATTGTTTTGTTATTGCAAAGACTGCTGACTCCAGGAACAGAGACACTTAAAGCTTAAACAACTCAGCTGGCCCATTTGTGGCCAGTAGTGATGTTTGCGAACCAGCCGGCTCTAAGAGCCGATTTTTTGTAGCGAACGAGAAGAGCCGAATCCCGTCGGGGAGAGCCGAATCTTCAGCCGCTCCTGCTCAGCTCTGCTGAGAATCCATGCAGGCAGGGGCGGGACTTTATTTTGCTGGGCACACCATGCGGCCAATCACATGACAACTCAAACCAAAATAAGCACATTTATTACAAAACAAATGACCCCAGCCAAATGGATAAGTGTTGATGAGGAGCTGGCTAAAATGATAGCCAGTGACTTTCAACCATTTTCCATTGTGGAGGACAAAGGATTTAAAACTTTTGTCCAGGCCTTAAACCCCATGTATGTTCTCCCCAGTAGAAAAACCTTGTCCCAAACAATTATTCCATGACTATATAACACGGAGTGTGCATTGTGGCAAGACAAGGTCAAAAAAGCTTCAGCAGTTTGCCTGACAACTCATCCAGAACGACATGCTCATACATGTCCGTCACTTTTCACTTAATTGAAAACTTTAAGATGACATCCTGCCTTCTTGACTGTTTTAAGTTTGCAGAGAGACATACTGCAGAAAACCTGGCAGAGGAGCTACTAAGAGTGGCAAAAGAGTGGCAAGTAGACGACAAAGTGGTGTGCTGTGTTACTGATAATGCAGCAAACGTAACAAAAGCCATAAACATTTTGCAGTGGACCCACCACCCATGTCTTGCGCGCACAATAAACCTGATGATTAAATATGCGCTGAGGGTGGTGAAACCAACTGTGGACAAGGTGAAGGCTATTGTAGAGTTTTTCCACAAAAGCACCAGTAGAGACAAATGGAATCCAGGGGAGAGAGAGACTGGCGGACTGCCACCAGACCAGGTGAGCTGCAGCTCCCAAATGACCTGACTCCGCCCACTAGGCTCCTGGAGGGAGAGGCCTGCTCAGAGGGTTGTCAAAATCAAATAGGCTTACTAGTCAACCAAGTTGTACCATGGAGAGAAAACCAAGCCCAAACAACTCAAAACACACCAACACAACCAAACAAAAAATAAGCTATAGTGCTTATATATTACCAAAGCTAGCAGGCCAAGCTACCAGGTAGCAGACACTAAAACAAATGACTGTTTACCACCACTTCCTCACTATTATTCTAGTTCCTTACCTACCTAACAAATCTTAACACCTGCCTAGCCATCTTGAGGTGTGCCAGGCTCAAACAAAGTGGATAATGCAACATACCATCAAGATTCGATAATGGGCACAGATTTTACAATTCTAGCCATACTATGTTTGAGATTACAAACCTAAAGAATAAATACTCATGCATGTACTGGAACATGTGCAATGGTGTAATCAAAGACAGCCACAACAGAGCCCAAGCTCCCCAGCACTAGCTAATTCCGTTTACTAACTAGTCTCAACCCTAGTCTTCGCACAGATACATGTGGTGGGTACTTATGCACTAATTCCACCAGTACCAAAAGGCAACCAGGGAACTGGCCACCCTCTGGAACAAGGGAAATGCTCCCAAGACATTGTCTTCACCCACGTTCTCCGCCACACTAAGTGAAAACAACAAACTGGTCGGTCTCCTATTGAGATCAACCACTTCAGCCAACAAAGGAGATGCATGGTTCTTAACAACTGAGATGTGGCCATAGTCACCAATTACACGCACCAGTACTTGCTTTAACTCTAAAATGGGTTTGCAAACCCCATTTTCCCTTCAAACATCCACCTACACCCCACAAAACCAAAGTAACCAGTCCAAACAACAGAACAAAAAACCTTGCATGATACTCCCCAAATCTTACCCACAACACTTGAATCTACACTTCTAAAAAGCACCTAAACTCACTTTAGCATTCACACAAGGGTCAAACCAAATTGGTCACCAATCAATCAAAAACTCCTCATTCGTCACTCTAAGGCTGTATCTGATTTTTACCAAGCTGTTTTGGATCCGGGACGAGTCCCCATTTCATTTGACAATACCAAAAGGAAAGATAAAAACAAATTAAATACAACAAAACCAAATAGACCAGGGGAGAGAGACTGGCTGACTGCCACCAGCTTATATATCTTGTGGCCAGAGCAAGTGAGCAACATCTCCCCAACGACCTGACTTTCCACCACAGTCATCTATACCACCAGGCTCCTGCTCCAGATCGCTTTTTGGGGGATTTGGTCTGTCCCAACACCACAGAAGCGGGGCTGCACAAGAAGGAACGACGGGTCCTGGACAGCATCTACAATATGGTGACAGAGACTTGAACCTGTACCAAATGTAGCCAGACTGTCCTTGCTGAGTATTTGGTGGAGCTTCAGGAACAGACCTCTCCGTCTCAGTAACCAGTAGGCAAGCGAATTATAGCACTGTGGGAGTCAGGATGAAGGTGACAAGCAGCAGGACATCAGGAGAGACTTTTCAGCACGAAAGTAGCATGAGTGCCGTCTGCTGGAGAGTCCAGCAGGTAAGGCACAACAGAGGTAGACAGCCTCAAGTCAGCCCCCACCCCCAGCACCAGGACCCTTCCTTTCTGACATCTCAGATCCTCACACCAGCAGGACAACTGTGAGTCCAGTACCAGTAGAGACAAACAGAATACAACAAAACCAAATAGGGTAGAGAGAGGGAGGGAGAGAGACTGGCTGACTGCCACCAGACCAGGTGAGCTGCATCTCCCCAACGACCTGACTCTGCACACCAGGCTCCTGGAGGGAGAGGCCTGCTCAGAGGGTCGTCACAAAAGTATTGATAAATTATTCTGTGTTTACTGTGAGTAGTTATAAGGAAAAAATAAATATTTCTACATTTGAAGTCTTCATTGTATTTGTTGCACTTGTATTGCCCTGTGTCTGAATATCTTCCAACAGTAAGCTTTCTTCCACAATAAGCTTTAAATAAAGTACTACGGAACACCACGGAGACTGATAACTTACTAAAATGCATGATATTTAATATACTTACATGAACTAAATTTCGTGTTTTCAATTAGGTGACTACGTAAACAATTAAAACAATAAAAAAATAGTGTGAAGATTGATATTCTATTTAAGTGCAATACATGTATAGTGCAATACATATATAGTTATACACTACAGTGCAACACATCCATACATATATATACATTGTTACTGTATATATATATTTTATTTTTTATTTTTTTTTACCTCACTTCACTTAAATACTGTAAATGTGTATATTTTTTATTTCTATTTCTTATTTTTATATTTTGTACATACCTTTAGTTCTAAATTATGCTATTTTTCTACTCTGGAATGGGAGCACCTGTACTGTACAATTTCCCCCCGGGGATCAATAAAGTATTTCTGATTCTGATTTCTGATTCTGATATTCACATGTTCAGTGTTGATTTGGAGGAGACAGGTAGAGATTTTGGTGGAGTCCTTGCACACTGTATGGACTCTTTGTGGTTCTGAAATTGTGTAATCATCCATGATAAATCACGCTCCAGCCTGTAGTAGGCCCCATCCTACCTGCTGGTGCATCCATTAAAGGAGATGGTGTGGCGTCTGCCTCTGCTCCTGCTTGGTATGACCAAACAGTGTGGCTGTCTGGAGTGAGCAGAAGAATCCTTTGAATGGAATCAAAGGGAAGTCCTTGGAGCCTGTGATGAGGCTGTGATACAGGCTCAGGATAGAGTCCCTCATGGAGTCGATGCTTGTGCTGCTGAGGACGATTCCTCAGTATCAGCTGAAGGACTGGTCCTGGCCGAGGCAGAGCAGCTGAATGGAAAGTAAAGAAAAGGAAAACATTAGTCTCATTAGTCATGACATGATCAAACTAATTAAAGCCTAGATTAAGTAGTCAAAATAGCTGTGCATTTATGACTTCAAAGACAGGTTCACATCGCAGAACTTACTGTTAAAAAACGTATTTAAGATCATTTATGTTGTTCAAGAGTTACTATACATACATACATCTATACATAGAGTTACAGCAACATACAGTCATGGAAAAAATTATTAGACCACCCTTGTTTTCTTCAATTTCTTGTTCATTTTAATGCCTGGTACCACTAAAGGTACATTTGTTTGGACAAATATAATGATAACAACAAAAATAGCTCATAAGAGTTTAATTTAAGAGCTGATATCTAGCCATTTTCCATGGTTTTCTTGATAATAACCAAAATCACTTAAGTTCTTACATCAATAGCTATGGCATTGTACTGCCAAAAACAGTGCTTTTAGGCATTCCATGTTTTCTTTTCTGTCTGTTTTAGTCACATGATACACACAGGAGTTAGTACTTGATTGCATAACCATTGTTTTTGATGACTGCAGCCATGCGTCTTGGCATGCTCTCCACCAGCTTCTGGCATTGTTCTGCTGTCACAGCAGCCCATTCCTGTTGCACAAATTCAAACAAATTTGCTTTGTTTTTGGGCTTGTGGTTCTCCATTTTGAGTTTGATGATTTTCCACAGGTTTTCCATTGGATTTAGATCTGGTGATTGAGCAGGCCAAGGCATGGTTCGAATGTTCTGGTTCTCCATCCAGGCTTTAACTGACCTTGCCGTGTGGCAAGGGGCATTGTCTTGTTGGAAAATCCAGTCATTTGAGGCAGGAAAGAGTTTTCCAGCTGATGGAAGAAGACTGTTTTCAAGAGTAGCCCTGTACATGACCTGGTTCATTCGCCCTTCACACAATTGCATTTGCCCTGTTCCACCCATACTGAAACAACCCCAGATCATCACTGATCCACCCCCATGTTTTACTGTTGGGGCAAGACAGTCTGGTTTGTAGGCTTCTCCAGGCTTCCTCCTAACCAGTAAGTTGGCTGGAGTGGGCATCAACTCAAAATTGGATTCATCACTGAAGAGAACCTTAGCCCAATCATCAACAGTCCAATCCTTGTGATCCCTAGCAAAGAGTAACCGGGCCTTCCTCTGCCTTTCGTTGATGAAGGGCTTCTTCCGTGCCCTGTGTGACTTCAGACCAGCTTCAAGAAGTCGGTTTCGAACTGTCCTTGCCGAACAAGTCACATTTCTCGACAGTGCCCACTCATTTTTAAGGTCCCTGGAGGTCTGACGACGATTCCTGACACAGGAACGGATGAGTGCACAGTCATCTCGTGGGGTAGAAAGACGTTTCCTGCCTCGACCAGCTAGCAATTTGGTAGTACCATGTTCGGCTTGTTTTTTCTTGGTGTAATGAACGGCTGTCTTGGAGATCTTCAGTTTTTTGGCTACCTGTCTCTCACTCATGCCAATTTCCAGCAGTGCCAAGATGGCTGCCTTTGTGGCTTCACATAATTCTTTTGTTTTAGGCATTATGTGAGAGCTGACAACTTCTGAGTTGTGCTACGGCTTGAATGTAAGCAGGAAACCACTCCAGGCCTTTGCATGTGCAGTGCTGCTTATGACATGAAATGGCCTCTTATATACCCTGGGAATACAATTAAGCTTAAGCATGTCAAATAGGACATAAAGTATTATGTAATCAGCCGCATTTTTTGTCGTGTTCATTGTATTCTTCAGGTAATATACCTTTAGTGGTACCAGGCATTAAAATGAACAAGAAATTGAAGAAAACAAGGGTGGTCTAATAATTTTTTCCATGACTGTATTTTACCAAGTGGTTGTGGAGACACCTAATGTAGTGGGAACACCAAAGGAGATATTTCCGTCCTGATAACCCACTCGTGTGGAAATGTCTACACAACACATTACAGGTGGAGTTATTGACGGTGTCAAGAAGAATCCGTTGTCGGCAGGATTCGAACCTGCGCGGGGAGACCCCAATGGATTTCTAGTCCATCGCCTTAACCACTCGGCCACGACAACTCTTATGCATCTGTTTTCATGACATTTAGGCCGGATCTGACGGGGGTTACGCTCTACCACTGAGCTACATCCCCCTTGCACACGACACACTCTTATCAGAATCAGAAATACTTTATTGATCCCCGGGGGGGATATACAAAGGTATTCGGGTAGCACTTATTGTGAAATCATGTAAGAAACTGTCTATGGTGTAATAGTTAGCACTTCTGGCCTCTGACTCCACTCTTTTTTGCTTGTCCACAAACAGACCAAGAATTTTTTTTTGCCAATATCACGTTACAAGCAACAGTTACAGTGAAAAATAGTTAGGAGACTGCAACCACAACGCAGTATCTCAGACGCCACACCTAATTACTGTACTTGTACGACTAACGGGTTGTTCCAGAGAAAAACAACTGTCAGAAGTGGGATTCGAACCCACGCCACCAGAGGAGACTGCGACCTGAACGCAGCGCCTTAGACCGCTCGGCCATCCTGACTGTACATACCTTTTTTATAATGGAAAAAAACAGCGAATGTAATCCCACCCCCCAGGGATCCATAAAGTATTCTGACAAATTGCATTCCCTAACCACTCCCGCTTAAAATCAGGTTCCACTGGATTCAGAGTGCAGAGTGCCAACCATTACACCATTACTACCTCACAGCTTCCTCAGGCTGTCGTGGAACAGCTGGAGGCAGACAGCATAAGGGGGGGGGCACAGTATCAAATCTGTTGAAAAACAGATTCAGTTTGTTGGCCCGGTCCACACTGCCTTCAACTCCTCTGTTGTTGGTTGGCCTGAAACCCATGATGGTCCTCATTCCACTCCAGACCTCTCTGATGTTGTTCTGCTGGAGTTTCAGCTTCCTGATCTTCACTGGGGCTGTATGCATCCTTCACATTAGCATACAGCAAGTCCAGGGTCCTCTCCTCTCTAGTAGGACAGCTCACATACTGAGTGAAGGTGGGGAGTGTCTTAGCCATTACGACGGGGATTACACTCTACCGCTGAGCTACACCCCCCCCCCCTTGCACTTGACACACTCTTATAAGGTATTCTGGTAGCACTTACAGTATACTGTGAAATCATGTAAGAAACTGTCTATGGTGTAATAGTTAGCACTTCTGGGCTCTGACTACACTCTTTTTTGCTTGTCCACAAACAGACCAAGAATGGCTGTTTTTCTTTCCCAATATCATGTTACAGGCAACAGTTACAGTGAAAAATAGTTAGGAGACTGCAACCACAACGCAGTGTCTTCGACGCCGCACCTAATTACTGCACTTGTACTACTAAGGGGTTGTTGACTTTTCTTTGCAAATATTGTGGTACAGGCAACAGTTCCAGAGAAAAAATGCTGTCAGAAGTGGGATTCGAACCCACGCCTCCAGAGGAGACTGCGACCTGAACGCAGCGCCTTAGACCGCTCGGCCATCCTGACTATAAAAACTATAAATTCATAACTATAAATCACGTCTCAGAAGCTCCAGCCTGTAGCAGGTACCATCCTATCTGCTGGTGCATCCATTAAAGGAGATGGTGTGGCATCTGCCTCTGCTCCTGCTTGGTATGACCAAACAGTGTGGCCATCTGGAGTGAGCAGACGATGCTTGGACTGGTCCTGGCCAAGGCAGAGCAGCTGAATGGAAAGTAAGTCAGCTGATTGAGTTGGAAGGGGGATAGACAGATAACTAAAAGTTGGTAATTAATTAAAGACTCTCTGCTGGACCCCCTGCAGTTCGCCTACAGAGCCAACAGGTCTGTAGACGACGCCGTCAACCTGGCTCTACACTTCATCCTCCAGCACCTGGACTCCGCAGGATCCTATGCCAGGATCCTGTTTGTGGACTTCAGCTCTGCCTTCAACACCATCGTCCCGGCTCTTCTTCAGGACAAGCTCTCCCAGCTCAACGTGCCTGACCCCACCTGCAGGTGGATCACAGATTTCCTGTCTGACAGGAAGCAGCACGTGAAGCTGGGGAAACATGTCTCAGACTCGCGGACGATCAGCACCGGCTCCCCTCAAGGCTGCGTTCTTTCTCCACTACTCTTCTCCCTGTACACCAACAGCTGCACCTCCAGTCACCAGTCCGTCAAACTCCTGAAGTTCGCGGACGACACCACCCTCATCGGACTCATCTCTGGAGAGGATGAGTCTGCCTACAGGTGGGAGATTGACCACCTGGTGACCTGGTGCAACAGCAACAACCTGGAGCTTAACGCTTCAAAGACAGTGGAGATGGTTGTTGACTTTAGGAAGAGCGCAGCCCCACCCGCCCCCATCACCCTGTGTGACTCTCCAGTGGACACTGTGGAGTCCTTCCGTTTCCTGGGCTCCATCATCAGCCAGGACCTCCGGTGGGAGCTGAACATCAGCTCCCTCATCAAGAAAGCCCAACAGAGGATGTACTTCCTGAGGCAGCTGAGGAAGTTTAACCTGCCACAAACAATGCTGGTTCACTTCTACACTGCCATCATTGAGTCCATCCTCACCTCCTCCATCACCGTCTGGTACGCTGCTGCCTCCACCAAGGACAGACGCAGACTGCAGCGTATCATCCGCTCTGCAGAGAGGGTGATTGGCTGCAACCTCCCATCTCTTCAGGACCTGTACTCCTCCAGGACCCTGAGGAGAGCAGGGAAGATCGCTGCCGACCCCTCCCACCCCGGACACCATCTGTTCGACCCCCTCCCCTCTGGCAGGAGGCTGCGGTCCATCAGGACCAAAACCTCCCGCCACAAAAACAGTTTCTTCCCCTCTGCAGTCAACCTGACAAACTCTCACTGACACCCCCCCGAACACAAACACTAGTTATACGTTATATTAACGTACATCACCCCTGTCCCCACTGCGTTACATTAACGCACTCACCCCCTACTGGACACTTTATCTGGACACTTTACTTTATTCTGGTCACTGCACTGTTGTTATTTATCTTATCTTATTTTTATTTTTATTCTTATTGTTATTTTAGCTTTTATATTCTACTTATTTGTTATCAAAACAATAGCACCTTCAGACCACAGCAAATTCCTTGTAATGTATGTTACTTGGCAATAAACAGTTTCTGATTCTGATTCTGATTCTGATTAATTAATTGCTACATTTACATATTTCAAAATTTCTTAACTAACCAGGTAAAGCTTCATTTTATACACTACTTGCTACTGATGTTGACTAAATCTTTAGAGCAAAGACACTTTTGTCGTGAATTAACAGAATCTACGGACAAAGTCCGGTTGTCATCTTTAATAGTCCCCTACTGATTACGAGACCACATGCAGCACGGTTCGCTGACTTTGGACGCAATTTGGACAAACATTCCTTAAAATATGGAGATGCCGGGGATTGAACCCGGGGCCTCATACATGCAAAGCATGCGCTCTACCACTGAGCTACATCCCCATAATTTCCACTCTGATGGGTGTAAACTACATTCCTCAGGTCGGTCAGTATCAGATGAAGGACTGGTCTTTGCCGAGGCAGAGCAGCTGAATGAAAAGTATAGAAAAGGAAAACCTTACTCTCATTAGTCATGACATGATCGGACTAATTAAAATAAAGAGAAAACTCTCTTTATATAGAGGACGCTCAAAGTAACATCTAGTCCACACAAATTCAGGTCTATCAGGGACTGACATAATCAGACAAGAATTGCTATATTTCCTCTTAAAGTCAGGTTCCACCGAGACTTGAACTCGGATCACTGGATTCAAAGTCCAGAGTGCTAACCATTACACCATGGAACCACCACAAAACATTAATTAGGAAGCGCTGTGACAGTGTTATACCTAAAAACATTTTTAAAAAAGCAACCTTTGGCTGGTGAACATTACAAACCTGTTGAACTTCTGCTACATGCCCAGTTTCTTCTAAGGCTCTCACTTGAAGATCAACCTTTAAGCCCACATTATCAGGCCTCATGATGTTTGACAATAAAACAATAAGATTTACTTCAACAAATTTAATACCATAATATTACTAATCTGTACCCTGGTGAGTCTTTCAGGCTTATTGCACATCATGATCGAGTCTTTCACAAAACCAAATTAAATCACAACAGTGTTTGCTGTACACAAATGTGAAATGTCCAGGTACTGACAAGGTCAAACATTTCCCAAGTCACAACTTTTTTTTTTTTTTACCTGTAACGTTTCTCGCTCCTAAAACAAGTTCCCAACAAGATTTGAACTCACATCACTGGTTTCAGAGTCCAGGCTTCTCATATCGTCATATATGTCATATAGTGATGGTATTTTCTATCATTCACAACAGAAATAACACACCTTAAATAGTAAGTAACCCTAAAGGATGCAGTCCTTTTTTAAATCATATGGCGTTCATTTATATACACAGTTTTCAAATTGTGGCTCACATACGGACCAGGTGCGGCTGCTTGCCATTACGTCATTGAACCAGTAAGATACATTTATTTGTCCATTTCCAGTGGTGGAACAATGTCATACAATATGTTACTAAACTATATTACATAGCTCACGACAGGACAGCATATGACAATAGCAGTGATACACAGGATAACGTTGTGAAAAGGCGATTTTTTTAGCTGGCTAACGTAGCTAACTTAGCTAACTAGCTAGCTAACTGTAACTTTAGCTAACAATTGTCTGTCACTTGGTAATCAATATTTAGGCCAAGTTATCAAGTTTAAAGCCCGGCAATATTTGAGAAACAATATATGAATGTTTGTATTTCAACATACAGTATTTTTTTCTGACCTGTAGCTTGGCAGGTCTTTCAGGGGGATTGGACAACATCATGACCGAGTGACCATAGGTGAGCGCACTCAAATCTGGCACAACTAGCTAATGCTGCCTTCAAATACAAGAAGGCATATGGGAAATTTCACTTCGCGTGAGGATTTTGGAATTTGAGGATTCTCACATATGCAACCTTACATGTTTGAACGCTATCTGTTAAAGAAAAATGATGTGGAATGCATAAGATTAAGTTAAAGTAATTCAGTAATTCAAATAAAGGTATTCTGTGGGTAAAAAGAACAGCCAACACTGTTTGATTCTTTGGGCTTTTCTTCTCTTCTTTTGAAGAGAAAAAGTATGACCATAAAGTTAGAGTAATATAGTTGTTAAATGAGAGTAAAGAGAAAGTTAGAGAACTTGTCCTATATTGCATCACTTTTGAAACACACTTTCCTAGAACCAAAACACATACTGAATTTTATAAGCGTAAAATACTTTTGTGATTATGCTAGGCTTCTACTGTTTATACCCACTTAATCATTCAGATATATTGCAGTGATGCAATTGAAGATTATTATTCATTTGACACTAAAGTTCCCCTTTGAAACTGTTATAATCTCAAAGCAAACACACATTGTAACTTGTCCTGTGAATACTAGTTTATTAAGACAAACAGCAGGTGTAAAATAAATGTTAGAAAAATATATTCTTTGTCCACAGACTAGCCCTCAGGGGACACAATAATGCAGCTTGTTGGCCTGCCAGATGCTGAATCCACAAAAGGGATGCAGCAGAGCACATGATCATCACAGTCTCAAGCGTTTCTTTGGTGGAGACTGGCTGCTGCTGCTCTCTTCCTCTGTGTGCTTCCTCTTCTCCCGTCTGGGAGTCACTGCATACTGCGCAGACTTTCTGGTAAACTGACACAGGGCCGACATGAGAACGTGTCCGTCTGCACTGTAGTCGGTCACTCTCCAGCGGTTGGTCAGCTCAGTGCTCTCAGGGCGGCACACAGTGGAGATGACTCTGGTGACGGTGCTGCCATCAGTCTCCACGTTGCGGACGCAGTTTCTGCGGTCGGCCTTCAGGGCTCCCAGCTCCATCTTCTCAGGGAGAACTGGAGTCAGCATATTTGGAGGAGAGCTCGGGCCTGCAGCAGGCACCATCACACCTGCTGGTGCATCCGTAAAAGGAGTTGGTGGGGCGTTCTCCCTCTGCTCCTGCTTGGTATGGCCAAAGGGTGTGGCCGTCCGGGCCGAGCGGAAGAATCCTTTGACTGGAATCACAGGGAAGTCTTCTGAACCTGTGACGAGGCTGTGGTACAGGCTGAGGACCGACTTGCTCATGGAGTCGATGTGTGTGCTGCTCACAGGACGGTTCCTCAAGTTAGTAAGGATCATTTGAAGGATTGGTCCTGGCCTCGGCAGCGCAACTAAATGGAAAGGAATAAAAAGGAAAACATTAGTCATGACATGATCAGAATAATTAAAGCCTTTATTCAAATGTCAAGGTAGCTGTGCATTTGTGACACAGTTCACTCCACAGCAAGACTTATCATGAAAAACCTTATTCACATGTAAGATTATTCATGTAGTTCAAAAACTAATAACTAAAAATATGTGTCTTCCTTGTATTGTCAATGCCAAAAGAACATGTATAAAACACAACAGGACATTCATCCGCTTTAAATCCAATCCAAGTTTGTTAATGAGCATTTTGTAGACACTAAACTTCTGCTGTCAGAGTTTTTGTCTTGGTGCGAATGAAATACTATTTAAATATCCTTGAGATTGGCTGTCTGCGTCTCATACAATAAAATGTTAGTGTTAATTTTCTAACACATATGTTGACTGCTGTGCTGTGCGGAGACTAGAGTGATTAACGTTTAAACTCCATGTCTCAAGCAGGCCGTAACTGCAGGATATGTCAGATTGTGATACATTATTTCAAATTCTAATATTTATTTTATATCTTTCTCTGAATTATGGCCACAACATGACACTATGAGGGGCTTTAGTGACCAACGAGGTCGCATTTGGTTACATTTATTGCATTTAGTCAAATATATATTCATTAACATTAGGCATTTATGTCTCCATACAGTCGAGTTAGTGCAGGTTGACCACACCGACATCCGACATCAGCCTCATGCTACTTCCAATATCTGCCATATACTACCTCATTATTTATTCTTTAAATGTTTCAGTGCAATACATATATAGTCATACACAACAGTGCAATACATATATATACACAAACATATACATTGTTATTGTATATATTCTTTTACTTTTATTTTTCACTAAAATACTGTAAATGTGTATATTTTTATTTTTATATTTTCTTCATACTTTAGCTCTAAATTTATGCTACTTTCTACTCTTGAATGGGAGCACCGGTACTGTACAATCCCCCCCGATCAATAAAGTGCTTCTGATTCTGATTCTGATTCTGACGTCGTCACCATGACGCGTGCAATAGACACAACTTTTAGCCTTTTTTAAAAAATGGCCCAGTCGCCATCTTTGTCCTATACTTTCAATGTTAACTCGACGACACTAGTACCCCCCCTCAAAATGGATGTTTCTCAAATTCCTACATTAATATTCATACATATTCCACCTGACACGTGCACATATATAACATTGAATTAACTGTAAGAATTTTCCACCTATATCACAGCTGTAATTGAGGCATAATGGTTTGATGTTGGCCTTGGTCAATATTTTCACCCTAACAAAATGGAATAAATCATATTTATACATGATAATATGTTATAAAATATTAATTTACACTTCATTGAGCTATATAGATGTATAATGCTTAAATGTGTTGTAGCTAGCCTAATGTTTTACCATAGCGTTCATCCAGCACACGGACGATGCCTAAGGTCAGCAGGTATTTCTCACGGCGTAACCCAGCGGAGGCCATTTTTTCGACACTTTAACAGCTCGTCCCTGAAGACTTCCACAGTTCAAAGGTTGTTTAATTAATTCGGGTTTGTCACTTTCCAACAATTCAGCACGTGGTTTCACAATTGAAGCGAAGACACTTGTCGAGAGTTCAGCTCCTGTCAGCGCTCAGGTGCAGAATGGAATTAGAATTGTGGCCTCAGCTCAACACGTCAGTCCTCGTCACCATGACGACCACTGACTTTATTTGGTTATCTTTAATTTATTTAACACCAACAGTTGCCCTTTTATATTTATAATATAGTATTTATTCTTTATAATTTTAGTATAAAGATTTCATTTTGTTTGATATTAATAAAATCACAGCTTGAGTATAGTTAAAACATTTTTTTTTAAGTCATTAAGCGATTAGTTGATCGGAAAAGTACTTTAAGAAGGTATTCACCGTTTTGGTAATTTTTCAAGCAAAAAGGTCAAACATTTGTTGCTTTCCAGCTTCTCAAATGTGTGAATTAGATGGGTTTCTCTGTTTGAGGCCTTTAAACTGAATGCATTCATTTGGACCTTTTCTGTCGGACAAAAATAAGCAATTTGACAACGTTATCCTGGGCTCTGAGAATTTGTGATGGGTATATTTTCACTTTTTTTAGTAAATGTTTAGTTGAATTGAAAAAAAAAATCGTCAGATTAATTGTTGATGGAAACAATAGTTAGTTGCAGTCCTTTGCATTTTTCTTGTTTGCATTCGTTATTTTCCCTCTTTTGGAAATAATTGCCGTTTTATTTAAATGTTTTTCCCTTGAACAGCTGTGTATTCACATTTCATTATTTATTAATGGGCTATTATTATTATTATTAGAGCTTATTTTCTCAATTAGTAATTTAGTTGTTTGGACAGCAGACAAAGTAAAAAATCCTAAATACAAATATACAAAAAAAACGTAAAATGTGCCATGAACACGAACCGCCACTGCTCATGAAGAGATAACAATATTTGTTCTCAATCAGGTATGACAATAGATATATAGTCATACACCTCAGTGCAACACATACATACATATACATTGTTATTGTGTATATATATTTTTTTACCTCATTGTTCACTTAAATACTGTAAATGTGTATTTTTTTTAATTTATTTTCTATTTCTTATTTTTATATTTGTACATACTTTTAGTTCTAAATTATGCTACTTTACTCTTGAATGGGAGCACCGGTACTGTACAATTTCCCCCCGGGGATCAATAAAGTATTTCTGATTCTGAAGTGAAGACGTGTAACCTGCTCGGATCAGTCAGTGATTTCACAATGTTTGGCTTGTTCGGGGGCGCATTGGGATTTAAATGAGAGGTGGTGCTTCTTAAACAGCCGGATCGATATTAGTGGCGATCTGCAGCCGTCAGACGCAAGTTCAAAACACAGAAACAAAGAAATGAATCACATAATAGAATAAATGTAGCTGGCCTGAAATGTAGGCATAGATTTAAGACATTTAATTGTTTTGGTCCCGTTTAATTACCAAATTTTACTCATTTAATGACTTATTTCTGTATTTATTTCAGCATTTATGTATTTATTAATTATTTTATTTATGCAATTATGTATTCATTCTTGGATTTATTTACATATTCCTGTTTATATTTATACATTTATTTCGCATTTAGTTATTTATCTATTAATACTACAGTCTTTGAGCATGTTCCTGCTGTCTGAGTGAAGATATGGTTAGCTTCCCTATTAACAAGCAGAAAAGAAAGAAACTTGTCGAAGCACAAATAGGCAATATAAAGGCATCAGTGCAGTTGTTAGTCCCTGTCTGTTGTATAGATTATTAAATTGTGTCACTTGGCTATGCTACTCACTCACATAACTTTTCCTACTATAGCTGTGCAGATAGCTTTATTTTTCAGACGTCATGTTACCCAAGTACTCAGATACAGTATTACAATATTTAGGGTCGTTTACAAAGCACATGAGGAAATCCGTATCTGGTGCATATATATATTATATTATTTATATTATGAAAGAAAATAAATGTGTTTCCGCCCGGTCTCGAACCGGGGACCTTTCGCGTGTTAGGCGAACGTGATAACCACTACACTACGGAAACTGTCTTCCCACACACAGCAGTGTCAAACATGTCCTGCTGTCCGAGTGAGGACATGGTTTCCTTCCTTATTAACAAGCAGAAACAAAAGAAAAGTGGAGAAGCAGAATACACAATGTACTTCAGAATAAAGACAAATAGAAATAGGAAATCATGATTTAGGTTTACTGATGATCTCTCTGCGCAGTTTATTTTTTCCACTCAGAGTAACAGAATAAACGCACGATTGTAGAGCTAACTTTCACAATTCATGCTCTATGGTATTTCTTATCACTATGGATGAAATATAGTTTTTGGCCACAAGCGGGGAATTGGGGGCGCTGTTTCCCCTTTTAGTATAAAAGTAAGGACACATTGTTTTCACGTTTGAGTGACAGACAGTGGTATACATTGTGCTGTTGTCTGCAATTTTCAATTTAGTTTGATTTAATTACCAACAGTTATTGAGAGAAAATAAATGTGTTTCCGCCCGGTTTCGAACCGGGGACCTTTCGCGTGTGAGGCGAACGTGATAACCACTACACTACGGAAACTGACAATTTCATCACCAAAACAATGCAAGAAATAGTGTGGAGGATATTGATTTACGTTTATCATTTTTTGATAATAATAACAATATAAAACAATGTGCTTGTTATCTTTAATCTTTTTATAAAAGATGGTTCACAGTCCACAGTGTCTCCTTTCTTCTCCTCTTGTCTCGTCTACACTCAAATAACAGACAAGGGGAGTCTGTTAGTGTCTGTCAGTTACTGTTAATGACTTCCACTGAACAGAATAAAATCTATATTTATCTTTTTACATGAGAGGGCTCACAATGCACACTGTCTTCATTGCTCGTCTTTTGTCTGGTCTTAATCTGGACTTGTTTCTTTCTTGTTTCCTCTCTCTAAAAAAGAAATGACAGAAAAGAGACAATAGCTAATAATGAACAGCGAGAGGAATTATAGGAATTATATAATTGTTTCCTTCTCATCTCACTCTGTCCACAGCTGGCTGCTCCAGTTAGCTGGGAGAGAAGTGCAAGTGGAGTTAACATCATCGCTGGTTTCTATCAGGCTGTTTCTGTCCTCTCCCTCTTCTTCTATCAGTCTGTTCTTCCTGCTCGTCCTAACTGTCGTTGGGTCAGTAGCGTTGTGGCTCTGAATCTGACTGCCCCTATGGCTCCCTGTAGTTTCACCATGTCAGACACATGGGCCAACCCTGACCTGTGTACTGCAACCATGATGGCGCAAACTATATACAAATGTACAATAATAACCCCTCAGCCAGCCATATTCTTCATATGGTGCAGCATGTCTACATGGGCCCCAGTGAAGACTCTACCAGGGGCCTCACCAGATGCACAGGCCAGCCCTGAGGAGTAAAAATAAAAGGTGTCTCATGCCACCCTGCCAGGATGAGGATAAAAAGATGATCACAGTCTCAAGCGTTTATTTGGTGGAGACAAACTGCTGCTGCTCTCTTCCTCTGTGTCGATCCTATTGTTCCTCTGAGTCCTTGCACACTCTGTGGACTCTTTGGTAAACTGACAGAGGGCCAACATGAGAACCTGTCCGTCTGCACTGTAGTCGGTCACTCTCCAGCGGTTGGTCAGTTCAGTGCTCTCAGAGTGGCACACAGTGGAGATGACTCTGGTGACGGTGCTGCCATCAGTCTCCACGTTGCGGACGCAGTTTCTGCGGTCGGCCTTCAGGGCTCCCAGCTCCATCTTCTCAGGGAGAACTGAAGTCAGCATATAGGGAGGAGGAGAGCTGAAACTGAGTAATTACCCATGACAAAACACGTCTCTAATTAAAATAAAGAGAAAACTCTCTTTATATAGAGGACGCTCAAAGTAACATCTAGTCCACACAAATTCAGGTCTATGGGGGACTGACATAATCAGACAACAGTTGCTATATTTCCTCTTAAAGTCAGGTTCCACCGAGACTTGACCTCGGATCACTGGATTCAAAGTCCAGAGTGCTAACCATTACACCATGGAACCACTACAAAACATTAATGAGGAAGCGCTGTCACAGTGTTATACCTAAAAACATAAAAAAAAAAAAAAAAAAAAGCAACCTTTGGCTGTTGAACTTCTGCTACATGCCCAGGTTCTTCTAAGGCTCTCACTTGAAGATCAACCTTTAAGCCCACATTATCAGGCCTCATGATGTTTGACAATGAAACAATAAGATTTACTTCAACAAACTTAATACCATAATATTTCTAATCTGTACCCTGGTGAGTCTTTCAGGCTTATTGCACATCATGATCGAGTCTTTCACAAAACCAAACTAAATCACAACAGTGTTTGCTGTACACAAATCAGAATCATCAGAATCAGAATCAGAAACTGTTTATTGCCAAGTAACATACATTACAAGGAATTTGCTGTGGTCTGAAGGTGCTATTGTTTTGATAACAAATAAGTAGAATATAAAAGCTAAAATAAGAATAAGAATAAAAATAAAAATAAAAAAATAAAAAATAAAAAAAATAAGATAAGATAAATAACAACAGTGCAGTGACCAGAATAAAGTAAAGTGTCCAGGTAAAGTGTCCAGTAGGGGGTGGGTGCGTTAATGTAACGCAGTGGGGACAGGGGTGATGTACGTTAATATAACGTATAGCTTGTGTTTGTGTTCTGGGGGGGGGTCAGTGAGAGTTTGTCAGGTTGACTGCAGAGGGGAAGAAACTGTTTTTGTGGCGGGAGGTTTTGGTCCTGATGGACCGCAGCCTCCTGCCAGAGGGGAGGGGGTCGAACAGATGGTGTCCGGGGTGGGAGGGGTCGGCAGCGATCTTCCCTGCTCTCCTCAGGGTCCTGGAGGAGTACAGGTCCTGAAGAGATGGAAGGTTGCAGCCGATCACCCTCTCTGCAGAGCGGATGATACGCTGCAGTCTGCGTCTGTCCTTGGTGGAGGCAGCAGCGTACCAGACGGTGATGGAGGAGGTGAGGATGGACTCTATGATGGCAGTGTAGAAGTGAACCAGCATTTTTTGTGGCAGGTTAAACTTCCTCAGCTGCCTCAGGAAGTACATCCTCTGTTGGGCTTTCTTGATGACGGAGCTGATGTTCAGCTCCCACCGGAGGTCCTTTCAAATGTGAAATGTCCAGGTACTGTCCAGGTACTGACAAGGTCAAACATTTCCCAAGTCACAACTTTTTTTTTCCTGTAACGTTTCTCGCTCCTTAAACAAGTTCCCACCAAGATTTGAACTCACATCACTGGTTACAGAGTCCAGGCTTCTCATATCGTCATATAGTGATGCTATTTTCTATCATTCACAACAGAAATAGCACACCTTAAATTCAGTAACTCTAAAGGATTCAGTCCTTTTTAAGTCATATGGCGTTCATTTATATACACAGACTTAGACTTGGACTGTATTTATCCCACAGCGGGGAAATCTACATGTCACAGCAGCAAAGACAGAAAGGTGCAGTTTTCAAATTGTAGCTCACATACGGACAAGGTGCGGCTGCTAACAAACGTTACCAAATGTTACTAAACTGCATTACATAGCTCACGACAGGACAGCATATGACAATAACAGTGATACAGAGGATAACGTTATGAAAAAGCGAATTTTAGATGGCTAACCTTAGCTAACTTAGCTAGCTAGCTAACTAACTAACTAACTAACTAACTGTACCTTTAGCTAACAATTGTCTGTCAGTTGATAATCAATATTTAGCCCGAGTTATCAAGTTTAAAGCCCGATAATGTTTGAGAAAATAAGATATGAATGTTTGTATTTCAACATACTTAAGGCAGTATTTTTTTCTGACCTGTAGCCTGGCAGGTCTTTCAAGTGCATTGGACAACATCATGACCGAGCGACCACAGGTGTGGGCGTGCCTGGCACAGCTAGCTAATGCTGCCTTCAGATACAAGAGGGGATGTGGGAAATTTCACTTCGCGTCAGTGTTGATCTATATTTCATATTTTATATATTGGAATTTACTTTTCTTTCCCAATATAATGTTACAGGTAACGTTTCCATTGAATTAGATTGTTATTCCAACATTATCCGTCCATTTGGTGACATATTCTGCTGCACTACTGTACTAACATTGTGTTTTCTCATACGTTTGCCTGTCTTTTCTCAGCATAATATTTTTATCAGCATAATACAGCACTGAAAAAATATTATTGTCAGAAGTGGGATTCGAACCCACGCCTCCAGAGGAGACTGCGACCTGAACGCTAGCTGCCGCAGGATCGGCTGTCAACATTCACAAATGTTGAAAAATTACGGCCTATAAGATTCGTGCCTTCAACATTCGGCGACCAATCTTGTTAGCGCATTCTCCCTGGCTTTCAACATTTGACTAATCAGGGCGCAGAAATGTTGAAGAAGTGTCTCCCCGGCTTTCAACATTTGACTAATCACGGCGCAGAAATGTTGACGCAGTGTCATGAAAGGGGCGTTCAATAAAGTTGAATACAGAGCGCAAGCCGGGCGAGATCGGTCACGCAAATCAAAGCCAATTCAAGCGGCATCGTGAGTATTTACACATCTATTACAGTGTTGTATATGACTTAAAGTATAGAAGTCATTTCACCAGTTATATCGTGTTGTCATCAACATTACAAAACCTCCGTTATCTGTCGGGAATTTCGCTAACGTTAGTTGTTGCCGGCCGGCCTTTAGCTAATGTCATCTATTACGGTGGCTTTTCGGTAACGTTAGGCTATTAGTACTGCATTTGGGGAGCAACACGTTCAACAACAACAATATTTTTTACCAAATCCTTTAAATTCAGATGTATAGACGAATGTATTGGCGGGATTCTGCAGAAAGCGGTGAAAAAGGCGTAAATGTACGTTAGCCTGCTAACGTTCTTTTTGACTTCCGAGCCTTTTTAAGGCCAGAGTTGCTCGTGCAATAAACAATCGTTTTCACACAATGACAGTTTTCAGTTGTATAGACCAGGCCACGTTCATGGTGATAATGTCAACGTTTTACACAAGTTCAAGGTAGTTAGCTACACTGTAACAGCTAACGTACCTAACTTTAACTTCGGTTAAATGACACAATTTTCATGCATATAATACTTTCATGGTTATCATTTAGTGTTAAACATATTCCTCACACAATCACTAGTGTATGTGCAGTCAGGCTCTTCTAACCCTTCTGAGAACAGGTGACAGGATTGTAGGCCTAATATAATAAAAACGTCAATATCATATCCGTTATATGAAGCGCCAGATTATTCAAACTGCTGAGCTATTTACCATAGTTAATATTACCAAACATTACCAAAGTAATTGCAGGAGAAGGTATACAGCTAACTTTCTAATTCATGATATTTCCCACCACACACTGTAAGAATACATGTTTATTAAAGGAAATCAGGTTAATACATGAGCTGTGTTTCAAACACAGACACAATACACCCCAGGTGGTTTATGCCAAGTTTTTCATAGGATTATTACAATATTACAAGGCGGTGGTCTTGCTTTCATGTTCCAACACTTATGTTGTTTTCAGGCATTCAAAAAATGTTTATGCATTTATGTCACCAAAGGCAATGTCTTCGAAATCTAAATCACACAAAGCGATGGCAGACTCAGAGTGGATGGCACGCTTGAGAAAGTTTGCCAACTCTGGGGCCTGGCCTGCCGGCGAGGGAAACAGACCGGCTCCCAGGCAAAAGAAGTGGTATGAGCTGTGTCAAAGGGTATGAGTATATTCATGGCACAGTACATTGTATTCATTGTTATTTACGCTCACAATGCATTTTACTCACTATAGGGTTAGGGTTGTATCAAATACAATAAAAGGATCCTATGAGTTAACGTGTAATAAGCAAATCATTGTCATCAGATCTCTGTAACTACACAAATGCAAGTCAATGATTTAATATGTGTTCAATTCAATCAAATGTACAACTATTACCTTTAGATCGACAAATGTCCCATGCAGTGCCATGGACAGACGTCCTTGTTTGGGCAAGCAAGGACGTGCACGTGTGGATTCCATACTCAGAAGGTAACCCTGTTCAATTAAAGACTCAAGTAGTGTGTGTGTGTGTGTGTGTGTGTGTGTTAATTAATTAGTGATGTATCTACTCTGCCATGCCACAGCCAACTGGAGCAAGGATTGCCACCGTGGGGCAACAGACTGCAGCAGTGGGTCCGGGTCCGGCCCAAGCCACTGTCGGGCAACAGAGTGCAGCAGTGCGTCCGGGTCCGGCCCAAGCCACTGTCGGGCAACAGAGTGCAGCAGTGCGTCCGGGTCCGGCCCAAGCCACTGTCGGGCAACAGAGTGCAGCAGTGCGTCCGGGTTCGGCCCAAGCCACCGTGGGGCAACAGACTGCAGCAGTGCGTCCGGGTTCGGCCCAAGCCACCGTGGGGCAACAGACTGCAGCAGTGGGACAAGTGCTGGGAGTGCAGGGTCATAAACAGCAACCAACATTGAATTTATCAATGGTATTTGGATTTGTTACTGAATATTTGACACTTTATTCACTGAATGATAGTTTGACAATATAGTCCTTTCTTGACACGGCCCTTTGCTTTGTTGCCTTTCAGTTTACCAAGTCAAGATTTGGGGGGTCTCATGGTGCTGCTGCGAAGCCAAATCTCAGCAAAGCTAGAAGAGTAACCCAGGTAAATAGAGATCAAATAGCAGCTGTTTAAATTGTGTTATTATTACAAGTTACTTAGACTGAATTCTTTACAGACCCAAGTCACTGACCCCACCAGTTCTCCAGCCAGCATTGCTGTCCCAGTGAGTAATGATGTAACTCACTTTTTGAATACAGTATTTGTATTTCTACACACATTTTTTATTAGTATTAAAAAGCTTTCAAATGAGAAATGAAACTTGAAAGCTAAATAACAGTGTTTCATGTAGAGCAGCTGTATGAAATAATAACTTACACTTTGATTGTGTTGTGAATGCTATGAATTTTAGTATATTCTTTGCCATGCTTTAACAGGCTCCAGACCCTCAGACTGTTGCTCAAGCTTCAGTGCCTGTTCCAGTGTGTGCCACTGTGTCAGTAAGTCATTTAACTTTTAATTTCATACTGTGTAGAGCATCAGCAGTGTCTTTCAGCAGTAATAAGTATGTTTATGCATTGTTTTGTTATTGCGCAGACGGCTGACTCCAGGACAGAGACAGCTGAAGCCTCACCATCTCAGCTGCCCCGTTTGTGGTCTGAAGGCTTGCCACCTGAGGACCACAAGTGGATTGTCAAGACTGTGCTGAAGTTGGGACCTAAAGGAAGGCTAGAGCTTCAACATAACCTGAAGCTCTGGTACTTTCCACCGCAGCCGAGCCATGTGTACCACCAGGCTCCGGCTCCAGACCGTTTTTTTGCCCACCCACTTCTTGTCTGGATGCCCTACAGACTGTGGAAGGTGAAGGTGGTCTGTCCCAACTCTGCCTGTGGGCAGCACCAGCTCACAGGAGCAGGGCTGCATAAGAGGGCACGGCGGGTCCTGGACGTGGACAGGATCTATAATATGGTGGCAGAGACACTAACCTGCACCAAATGTAGGTCTACTCACGTCTCTTGGAGCCAGACTGTCCTCACACAACTGGACTTGGCTCACAGATCAGAATTTCGGGTCATCCTCACACAAAAGTGAGTAACGTCTCTTTTCTCTGTTGCCTTGTCAAATAGATATTATGCAAAACATTCTTATTGATAAATCTGTTTATGTCCAAGGTACGCGTGTGACATCCGGGTGATCCGGCTTCTGCGGGAGAGAGGCCTGGGTAACAGCCCAACGCGGGTTTTAAAGCAACTGAGGGAGAACCACACAGAGGAGTGGCTGCATCGCGTGGCAAGGTACACCACAGAGTGCATGGACTTCCTCCAGCGTCCAGGACTGTTGCCCATGGCATTCCCTGAGCCTCCAGACCCTGCTGTGGTGCCGAGCTGTAAGTGGCTCCTCTCCGTTTACAGCCAGGATATTTTAACAAGGCTGGAGGACATCAAAGCGAGGATAACATCGACTTACGGCACCATTATTAAAATGGATTCCACCAAAAAGGTTAGACAATCTTTTTTCTTTGAAATAGGTTACTGATATTATTAACTCCTGCCTGTATTTCAGTAATTCTGAGTCATGTTCACAGAGGCCTATACATTTTGTGTGCTTCAGATCACCAAGAAGCTTGCCGGAACAGCCAAGGGGACAGCACTCTGGCTCACCTCTGTGGGAAATGAGTATGGTCAGATACTCATCAGTGTGCTGACTGCTCAGGAGGGAGCTGGCCTGGACATGATGGCAACAGACTTGGTGAAGAGATACCAGCAGGCTGGTGTGGATCCCCCTGTTGCCTTATACGTGGACTGTGGCTGCTGCACTGACACAGGGGAGACCAAGCTCAAGGCCAGATTCAGCGGGTGGCCAGACCTTACTATAAGGCTGGATATCTGGCACTTCATGCGCCGACTTGCCGTGGGATGCACAACAGATGCTCATCAGCTGTACCCAATCTTTATGTCACGCCTGTCAGCGTGCATATTTGAGTGGGATGCAGCTGATTTAGCTCTGTTGCGTGAAGCAAAAAGACAGCAGCTTCAGTCCCAGGGCCTGTCTTCCCCTACTGATGGTGACATCAGTAAACATCTATCCAGGGAGGAGCTGGCTCTCCATTGCCGCAGGAGGACCCGTGGAGAGGAGACCACCACTCAGCTGCTGGAGGAGCTGCTGCGGGGGCTCAAGGGGACCAGTGGCAACGACTCCCTTGGTGTTCCCCTGTTTGACAGGGAGAGGATGGAGCACATCTGGCATGTCCAGAGAAAGCACGTCAAGTGCATCCAGGATCCATCAGGTGTTGCTCTCTACACCAAAACGGGGGAGCTCACAAAGGGAGGTGTGCGGTTATCCACGTACCGATGTGCCAGAGGCTCTACATCACTGGAGTCTTTCCACTTACACTTAAACCGCTTCATACCAGGTTTGTGTCTGTCAGACATGTTGGTTCATGTGTTGTATAGTCCACGAAGATTTCATAATTTAATATTTAAATATGTATTTCTAGGGACCAGTGCCAACAGCCTGAATTTTCAGGTATACCTGCTGGAAGGACTACATAGGTGGAACCAGGACCGTGGTAATGCTGCCCTGTCTACTGGCCCATCTGCTTTACGCAGCTACTCAGGTGACCTGCTTCACAGTGTCAACAAAAATTATGAGAAGCTGTTCGGCAGGAAGGTGGCACCTGAGTTCTGTCCACCCTCGCGTTACACTGGTAAGCATTTGTGAACACATTGGTAATTCAACTCAGTTTTAAAATCTTTTATTCACTTTGTTAACTTTTGTAAATGATCCATTTAACCTCTATTGTTTCAGGAGAGCTCATTGGGGTACAGTATCTGTTCCGGCAGACTGGTCAGGCACTGCAGGATATGCACCCTGATTCGGAGGAGACGGCTCAGTTAATTGAAGAGCATGACGTGGAGGATGGCGTGGAGGAAGATGAGGGCTTCTCTGACATCACAGACGACCCCACAGTGTTGGACCTGGATGTCCCTCAGGCTCCAGCCTCTCCGACTCCTGGTCCCTCTGCCATTACATCTGGTCTCGGTTCCCTGCCCCACAGCACATCCAGTATGTCCTCCAGCGTCTCCACCCTGGCTATCACCACATCCACCACAGCCCCTAGCAGATCCACCCTGTCTGCTGGCACATCCACCATGGTTCCTGGTAGGGCTGAACAATTAATCGCATTATTGAAATCACAATATCTCAAAATCAATATCCAAATCACAGAAGCTGCAATTCTTATAAAGGTGAAATGTGTGACAAAACACATTATAATGAAGTACTGTAATATCCCCTGGCAAATCTACAAATCTTGATCTCCAGATGTAAGAAAACATGTTGGTACAGATCAACAAATGTCACACCATCATGATTTTAATAGTTTTTTCAGTCAAAATGTATCCCACTAATTGTGAATCTTATCGCAATTGTTATATCTGTCAAAATAATCACAATATGATTTCTTTCTACCATATTGTGCAGCCCTGGCTCTTGTCACATCCACTCTGGCCCCCGTTAAATCCACTCTGGCCCCTGTGACATCCTCCCTGGCACCCGTGACATCCACTCTGGCCCCTGTGACATCCTCCCTGGCCCCCGTGACATCCACCCTGGCCCCTGTGACATCCACCATGGCTCCCAGCACATCCACCCTGGCTCCTGGCACATCTGCAATGGCCTCCGGTGCATCCATTCTGCCCTCTACTTCATCCTCTGAGGCTGGAGTTGATACACAAGCTGAAGATGAAGATATGGTAGGTGTCAGTGTGATCAATTTAGAATATGTAGGTATATAGATATGAGCCAAAATCCACAGCATCAATAAAGTGTCATTAAAGGCCAGTGTCAGTGAAGGTTTTACATTGCTATTTTCTGTTTCATTATTTGCCTAGGCTGTTGATGACCGAAATGTTCCGGGATACCAGCACGTGGACAGACTTGCTGAGTACTTGGTGGCGCTTAGGGGTCAGACCTCTCTCTGTCTCAGCAACCAGCAGGCAAGTGCGATTATAGCACTGTGGGGGAGCCTGGACGAAGGGGACAAGAAGCGGGTTGTTTATGCTGCTCGACATCAGGACAGACTTTTGAGTGGACGTTTCAGGACGCCAAAAAAGCCCTCAGTAACGCCTGGTGTTGAGAGCACCACCCGCTGCATGTTAGGTGCGAGCAGTGCACCCGCACAGTGGCCTGACTGCTGCCGTTTAGTTGAGAACATTTTTATAAGACTCTGTGATCTTCATCCAGGCCCGGTAAGAAAAGGGAAGAGAGCGGATTCAAGGTGGTCCTTAATTCTGAGGGACTATCATAAGATTAGGCAGCTTGTTGTTGGTAACTCCCTGGTGATGCAGGGAACAGAGATTCAGCTGGTGGAAGTGAACCAGAACACCCTCATCCAGTGGCACAACAACAGGCAGAAGAGTCAGGGGCTCTCTGTGCTGCTCCAGGGCACTGCATTGCCTCCAGCCCTCCCTGAGTCAGAAGAGCCTCTTCAGGAGGCAAGGGCACTCCCTGCTGCACCCATCCCAGCACAACAGGAACATGAATACTGGCTGCCAGCGAGTACAGCAGGTCAGGCGCAACAAAGGCTGGCAGCCTCTAAACAGCCCCCGCAGCTTCCACGTACCATCTTGCCAAAGGGGCCAGTGAAGAGGCCTTTGTTTGTCACACCCCCTGCACAAGGACCCTACCTGGCACCTCAGTACTTTGCACAACCAGGACAAACTCTGAATCTGGTACCTGTTGTCCTTCCTGTGTCGGTGGTTCAGGGCACCTACCCACAAACCAGTGCGCCTACCACAACAGTGGAAGCAGGAGCCGGAGCCACTCCAAAGAGGCCATATAGGCGAACTGTAGAGGCAAACACTTGTAAAAAGTGTGGCCAGTTCCGCACTGCTGACACTGGACACAGCCATTACCGTGGCAGAGTGTATTGTCCTCAGTCAGAATCTCTGACCAAAGACCAATGGTTGGAGGAAATGAGGAAAAAGTTCCCGAAATGATAATGTGCAATGTACTGTAAATAGTGAACACTTGTAAATTTTAATAGTTGTCAATAATAGTAGTATTGTATATAGTTAATATTTGTCAATAATAGTGGTATTGTATATAGTTAATATTTGTCAATAATAGTGGTATTGTAAATGTTTATAGTTGTAAATAATAGTGGTATTGTAAATGTTAAGAGTTGTCAATAATAGTGGTATTGTAAATGTTTATAGTTGTCAATAATAGTGGTATTGTAAATGCTGACAGTTGTAAATAATAGTAGTATTGTAAATAGTTAATAGTTGTAATAATAGTGGTATTGTAAATGTTTATAGTTGTCAATAATAGTGGTATTGTAAATGTTTATAGTTGTAAATAATAGTGGTAGTGTAAATGCTGACAGTTGTAAATAATAGTGGTATTGTAAATAGTTAATAGTTGTCAATAATAGTAGTATTGTATATAGTTAATATTTGTCAATAATAGTGGTATTGTATATAGTTAATATTTGTCAATAATAGTGGTATTGTAAATGTTTATAGTTGTAAATAATAGTGGTATTGTAAATGTTAAGAGTTGTCAATAATAGTGGTATTGTAAATGTTTATAGTTGTCAATAATAGTGGTATTGTAAATGTTTATAGTTGTAAATAATAGTGGTAGTGTAAATGCTGACAGTTGTAAATAATAGTGGTATTGTAAATAGTTAATAGTTGTCAATAATAGTGGTATTGTAAATAGTTTCAAATATTGTTTATTAAAGTATCAATATATTACTCTGTGTTTACTGTAAATAGTAATAAATCCTGCAAAGTCTTTCAAAAGTTTTTCTTTATTTCTTTTTTCCTTGAACAAACAAAACTGGTTTACAGCAAATGACAGTTTGTGTAAAACAGCACAATAATAATGATGATGATGATGATGACATTTTATAATAGTATAACTTTTGGGGAAAGGGCAAGGGGTAATGGAGTTCCTTGAGTGTCAGTAGCACAGCCTTATAACTGGGGAACACCCCCAACTCTGGAAGTGATGTCCAAATAAGGTAATGTACGTCACTCAGCACGTATCTGCGACTGTCCGCCATTGAGAACTGCAGTTCGCCGGTTCGAAACCCGTCTGAGACATGTCCAAAAAAATTTAAAACATCAAAAGTTTCCTATTTGTGTTCAGGCAGCTAGAAATACGTGCATCAAATATATATGGATACAAAGTAGCCACATTTTCCTCTTTTTCTCCCTTTTCCTCTCTTTTTCTCTCTTTTCCTCTCTCTTTTCTTCTTCCCCCTTCTCCCCCCTTCTTCCCCCTCTTTGACGGACGAATGTTCCCCAGCTTGAACGCAGCGCCTTAGACCGCTCGGCCATCCTGACTATATATTATCATCATTTCCATTATTTCAAAATTTTCAGACCTCAAAGTTCATATTCATTTTTTCACAATAAATCACAATAAAATGTTTTAACTTAGGAAGAGTTCCGAAATCAATATTTGGTGGAATAACCCTGATTTTCAATCACAGCTTGGACAAAACTTAAAATTGGACTTATCAGAGAAGATGATCTTACTCCGGTCCCCTACGGTCCAACCCTTATGGTCTTTTGCGAACCTCAGCTGCCGCTTGCCATTCTTTTTGTAGCTCACTTGCTGTCCTATTGCAAGAGCAGTGTTTTTGTTTTTATACTTTTACTTTTTGAATAACATTTGGTTCAGGTGATCAACTAATCAGTACCTCATTAAGTAGAATGAGGTGTGCTTCTGTTGGGATTCAACAGACACCGAAATGTAATGGCTGCCATACATGTAGAGATGCTGATATAAGACAGATTGGGAGCTGTCTCTTCATTTTTTTCCAGAGCTGTATGCATGTTAATCACACAAGACGATGGCAGACTCAAGAGTGGATGTCACGCCTGAGGAAGTTTACCAGCACTGGGGCCTGGCCTGCAGGTGAAGGAAACGGACCAGCTCCCAGGCAGAAGAAGTGGTATGAGTATATTCATTGTTATTTACTCTCACAATACATTTTACTCATTATAACATGTATCAAATACAATAAAAGGTTCCTATGAGTTAACATGTAATGAGCAAGTCTTTTTCATCAGATCTCTGTGCACAAATGCAAATCAATTATTTAATCTGTGTTCAATGAAATCAAATGTGCAACTGTTATCTTTAGATTAAGAAATGTCCATGCTTGCCATGCTTTTACAGGTTCAGATAGATGTTCAAGCTTCAATGGATGTCGTCAGTCCCAGAGCAGTGTGTGCCACTGTGTCAGTAAGTACTTTAACATTTAATTTCATACTGTGTAGAACATCAGCAGTGTCTTTTACCAGTATTAAGTATGTTTATGCATTGTTTTGTTATTGCAAAGACTGCTGACTCCAGGAACAGAGACACTTAAAGCTTAAACAACTCAGCTGGCCCATTTGTGGCCAGTAGTGATGTTGTTTGCGAACCAGCCGGCTCTAAGAGCCGATTCTTTGTAGCGAACGAGAAGAGCCGAATCCCGTCGGGGAGAGCCGAATCTTCAGCCGCTCCTGCTCAGCTCTGCTGAGAATCCATGCAGGCAGGGGCGGGACTTTATTTTGCTGGGCACACCATGCGGCCAATCACATGACAACTCAAACCAAAATAAGCACATTTATTACAAAACAAATGACCCCAGCCAAATGGATAAGTGTTGATGAGGAGCTGGCTAAAATGATAGCCAGTGACTTTCAACCATTTTCCATTGTGGAGGACAAAGGATTTAAAACTTTTGTCCAGGCCTTAAACCCCATGTATGTTCTCCCCAGTAGAAAAACCTTGTCCCAAACAATTATTCCATGACTATATAACACGGAGTGTGCATTGTGGCAAGACAAGGTCAAAAAAGCTTCAGCAGTTTGCCTGACAACTGACTGCTGGACATCCAGAACGACATGCTCATACATGTCCGTCACTTTTCACTTTATTGAAAAGTTTAAGATGACATCCTGCCTTCTTGACTGTTTTAAGTTTGCAGAGAGACATACTGCAGAAAACCTGGCAGAGGAGCTACTAAGAGTGGCAAAAGAGTGGCAAGTAGACGACAAAGTGGTGTGCTGTGTTACTGATAATACAGCAAACGTAACAAAAGCCATAAACATTTTGCAGTGGACCCACCACCCATGTCTTGCGCGCACAATAAACCTGATGATTAAATATGCGCTGAGGGTGGTGAAACCAACTGTGGACAAGGTGAAGGCTATTGTAGAGTTTTTCCACAAAAGCACCAGTAGAGACAAATGGAATCCAGGGGAGAGAGAGACTGGCGGACTGCCACCAGACCAGGTGAGCTGCAGCTCCCAAATGACCTGACTCCACCCACTAGGCTCCTGGAGGGAGAGGCCTGCTCAGAGGGTTGTCAAAATCAAATAGGCTTACTAGTCAACCAAGTTGTACCATGGAGAGAAAACCAAGCCCAAACAACTCAAAACACACCAACACAACCAAACAAAAAATAAGCTATAGTGCTTATATATTACCAAAGCTAGCAGGCCAAGCTACCAGGTAGCAGACACTAAAACAAATGACTGTTTACCACCACTTCCTCACTATTATTCTAGTTCCTTACCTACCTAACAAATCTTAACACCTGCCTAGCCATCTTGAGGTGTGCCAGGCTCAAACAAAGTGGATAATGCAACATACCATCAAGATTCGATAATGGGCACAGATTTTACAATTCTAGCCATACTATGTTTGAGATTACAAACCTAAAGAACAAATACTCATGCATGTACTGGAACATGTGCAATGGTGTAATCAAAGACAGCCACAACTGAGCCCAAGCTCCCCAGCACTAGCTAATTCCGTTTACTAACTAGTCTCAACCCTAGTCTTCGCACAGATACATGTGGTGGGTACTTATGCACTAATTCCACCAGTACCAAAAGGCAACCAGGGAACTGGCCACCCTCTGGAACAAGGGAAATGCTCCCAAGACATTGTCTTCACCCACGTTCTCCGCCACACTAAGTGAAAACAACAAACTGGTCGGTCTCCTATTGAGATCAACCACTTCAGCCAACAAAGGAGATGCATGGTTCTTAACAACTGAGATGTGGCCATAGTCACCAATTACACGCACCAGTACTTGCTTTAACTCTAAACAAATGGGTTTGCAAACCCCATTTTCCCTTCAAACATCCACCTACACCCCACAAAACCAAAGTAACCAGTCCAAACAACAGAACAAAAAACCTTGCATGATACTCCCCAAATCTTACCCACAACACTTGAATCTACACTTCTAAAAAGCACCTAAACTCACTTTAGCATTCACACAAGGGTCAAACCAAATTGGTCACCAATCAATCAAAAACTCCTCATTCGTCACTCTAAGGCTGTATCTGATTTTTACCAAGCTGTTTTGGATCCGGGACGAGTCCCCATTTCATTTGACAATACCAAAAGGAAAGATAAAAACAAATTAAATACAACAAAACCAAATAGACCAGGGGAGAGAGACTGGCTGACTGCCACCAGCTTATATATCTTGTGGCCAGAGCAAGTGAGCAACATCTCCCCAACGACCTGACTTTCCACCACAGTCATCTATACCACCAGGCTCCTGCTCCAGATCGCTTTTTGGGGGATTTGGTCTGTCCCAACACTACAGAAGCGGGGCTGCACAAGAAGGAACGACGGGTCCTGGACAGCATCTACAATATGGTGACAGAGACTTGAACCTGTACCAAATGTAGCCAGACTGTCCTTGCTGAGTATTTGGTGGAGCTTCAGGAACAGACCTCTCCGTCTCAGTAACCAGTAGGCAAGCGAATTATAGCACTGTGGGAGTCAGGATGAAGGTGACAAGCAGCAGGACATCAGGAGAGACTTTTCAGCACGAAAGTAGCATGAGTGCCGTCTGCTGGAGAGTCCAGCAGGTAAGGCACAACAAAGGTAGACAGCCTCAAGTCAGCCCCCACCCCCAGCACCAGGACCCTTCCTTTCTGACATCTCAGATCCTCACACCAGCAGGACAAACTGTGAGTCCAGTACCAGTAGAGACAAACAGAATACAACAAAACCAAATAGGGTAGAGAGAGGGAGGGAGAGAGACTGGCTGACTGCCACCAGACCAGGTGAGCTGCATCTCCCCGACGACCTGACTCTGCACACAAGGCTCCTGGAGGGAGAGGCCTGCTCAGAGGGTCGTCACAAAAGTATTGATACATTATTCTGTGTTTACTGTGAGTAGTTATAAGGAAAAAATAAATATTTCTACATTTGAAGTCTTCATTGTATTTGTTGCACTTGTATTGCCCTGTGTCTGAATATCTTCCAACAGTAAGCTTTCTTCCACAATAAGCTTTAAATAAAGTACTACGGAACACCACGGAGACTGATAACTTACTAAAATGCATGATATTTAATATACTTACATGAACTAAATTTCGTGTTTTCAATTAGGTGACTACGTAAACAATTAAAACAATAAAAAAATAGTGTGAAGATTGATATTCACATGTTCAGTGTTGATTTGGAGGAGACAGGTAGAGATTTTGGTGGAGTCCTTGCACACTGTATGGACTCTTTGTGGTTCTGAAATTGTGTAATCATCCATGATAAATCACGCTCCAGCCTGTAGTAGGCCCCATCCTACCTGCTGGTGCAGCCATTAAAGGAGATGGTGTGGCGTCTGCCTCTGCTCCTGCTTGGTATGACCAAACAGTGTGGCCGTCTGGAGTGAGCAGAAGAATCCTTTGAATGGAATCAAAGGGAAGTCCTTGGAGCCTGTGATGAGGCTGTGATACAGGCTCAGGATAGAGTCCCTCATGGAGTCGATGCTTGTGCTGCTGAGGACGATTCCTCAGTATCAGCTGAAGGACTGGTCCTGGCCGAGGCAGAGCAGCTGAATGGAAAGTAAAGAAAAGGAAAACATTAGTCTCATTAGTCATGACATGATCAAACTAATTAAAGCCTAGATTAAGTAGTCAAAATAGCTGTGCATTTATGACTTCAAAGACAGGTTCACATCGCAGAACTTACTGTTAAAAAACGTATTTAAGATCATTTATGTTGTTCAAGAGTTACTATACATACATACATACATACATACATCTATACATAGAGTTACAGCAACATATTTTACCATGTGGTTGTGGAGACACCAAAGGAGATATTTCCGTCCTGATAACCCACTCGTGTGGAAATGTCTACACAACACATTACAGGTGGAGTTATTGACGGTGTCAAGAAGAATCCGTTGTCGGCAGGATTCGAACCTGCGCGGGGAGACCCCAATGGATTTCTAGTCCATCGCCTTAACCACTCGGCCACGACAACTCTTATGCATCTGTTTTCATGACATTTGTGCCTGATCTGATGGGGGTTACGCTCTACCACTGAGCTACATCCCCCTTGCACACGACACACTCTTATCAGAATCAGAAGTACTTTATTGATCCCCGGGGGGGATATACAAAGGTATTCGGGTAGCACTTACTGTGAAATCATGTAAGAAACTGTCTATGGTGTAATAGTTAGCACTTCTGGCCTCTGACTCCACTCTTTTTTGCTTGTCCACAAACAGACCAAGAATTTTTTTTTGCCAATATCACGTTACAAGCAACAGTTACAGTGAAAAATAGTTAGGAGACTGCAACCACAACGCAGTATCTCAGACGCCACACCTAATTACTGTACTTGTACGACTAACGGGTTGTTCCAGAGAAAAACAACTGTCAGAAGTGGGATTTGAACCCACGCCTCCAGAGGAGACTGCGACCTGAACGCAGCGCCTTAGACCGCTCGGCCATCCTGACTGTACATACCTTTTTTATAATGGAAAAAAACAGCGAGTGTAATCCCACCCCCCAGGGATCCATAAAGTATTCTGACAAATTGCATTCCCTAACCACTCCCGCTTAAAATCAGGTTCCACTGGATTCAGAGTGCAGAGTGCCAACCATTACACCATTACTACCTCACAGCTTCCTCAGGCTGTCGTGGAACAGCTGGAGGCAGACAGCATAAGGGGGGGGGGGCACAGTATCAAATCTGTTGAAAAACAGATTCAGTTCGTTGGCCCGGTCCACACTGCCTTCAACTCCTCTGTTGTTGGTTGGCCTGAAACCCATGATGGTCCTCATTCCACTCCAGACCTCTCTGATGTTGTTCTGCTGGAGTTTCAGCTTCCTGATCTTCACTGGGGCTGAATGCATCCTTCACATTAGCATACAGCAAGTCCAGGGTCCTCTCCTCTCTAGTAGGACAGCTCACATACTGAGTGAAGGTGGGGAGTGTCTTAGCCATTACGACGGGGATTACACTCTACCGCTGAGCTACACCCCCCCCCTTGCACTTGACACACTCTTATAAGGTATTCTGGTAGCACTTACAGTATACTGTGAAATCATGTAAGAAACTGTCTATGGTGTAATAGTTAGCACTTCTGGGCTCTGACTACACTCTTTTTTGCTTGTCCACAAACAGACCAAGAATGGCTGTTTTTCTTTCCCAATATCATGTTACAGGCAACAGTTACAGTGAAAAATAGTTAGGAGACTGCAACCACAACGCAGTGTCTTCGACGCCGCACCTAATTACTGCACTTGTACTACTAAGGGGTTGTTGACTTTTCTTTGCAAATATTGTGGTACAGGCAACAGTTCCAGAGAAAAAATGCTGTCAGAAGTGGGATTCGAACCCACGCCTCCAGAGGAGACTGCGACCTGAACGCAGCGCCTTAGACCGCTCGGCCATCCTGACTATAAAAACTATAAATTCATAACTATAAATCACGTCTCAGAAGCTCCAGCCTGTAGCAGGTACCATCCTATCTGCTGGTGCATCCATTAAAGGAGATGGTGTGGCATCTGCCTCTGCTCCTGCTTGGTATGACCAAACAGTGTGGCCATCTGGAGTGAGCAGACCATGCTTGGACTGGTCCTGGCCAAGGCAGAGCAGCTGAATGGAAAGTAAGTCAGCTGATTGAGTTGGAAGGGGAATAGACAGATAACTAAAAGTTGGTAATTAATCCTTAATTAATTGCTACATTTACATATTTCAAAATTTCTTAACTAACCAGGTAAAGCTTCATTTTATACACTACTTGCTACTGATGTTGACTAAATCTTTAGAGCAAAGACACTTTTGTCGTGAATTAACAGAATCTACGGACAAAGTCCGGTTGTCATCTTTAATAGTCCCCTACTGATTACGAGACCACATGCAGCACGGTTCGCTGACTTTGGACGCAATTTGGACAAACATTCCTTAAAATATGGAGATGCCGGGGATTGAACCCGGGGCCTCATACATGCAAAGCATGCGCTCTACCACTGAGCTACATCCCCATAATTTCCACTCTGATGGGTGTAAACTACATTCCTCAGGTCGGTCAGTATCAGATGAAGGACTGGTCTTTGCCGAGGCAGAGCAGCTGAATGAAAAGTATAGAAAAGGAAAACCTTACTCTCATTAGTCATGACATGATCGGACTAATTAAAATAAAGAGAAGACTCTCTTTATATAGAGGACGCTCAAAGTAACATCTAGTCCACACAAATTCAGGTCTATCAGGGACTGACATAATCAGACAAGAGTTGCTATATTTCCTCTTAAAGTCAGGTTCCACCGAGACTTGAACTCGGATCACTAGATTCAAAGTCCAGAGTGCTAACCATTACACCATGGAACCACCACAAAACATTAATTAGGAAGCGCTGTCACAGTGTTATACCTAAAAACATTTTTAAAAAAGCAACCTTTGGCTGGTGAACATTACAAACCTGTTGAACTTCTGCTACATGCCCAGTTTCTTCTAAGGCTCTCACTTGAAGATCAACCTTTAAGCCCACATTATCAGGCCTCATGATGTTTGACAATAAAACAATAAGATTTACTTCAACAAACTTAATACCATAATATTACTAATCTGTACCCTGGTGAGTCTTTCAGGCTTATTGCACATCATGATCGAGTCTTTCACAAAACCAAATTAAATCACAACAGTGTTTGCTGTACACAAATGTGAAATGTCCAGGTACTGACAAGGTCAAACATTTCCGAAGTCACAACTCTTTTTTTTTTTTTTTACCTGTAACGTTTCTCGCTCCTAAAACAAGTTCCCACCAAGATTTGAACTCACATCACTGGTTTCAGGGTCCAGGCTTCTCATATCGTCATATAGTGATGGTATTTTCTATCATTCACAACAGAAATAGCACACCTTAAATAGTAAGTAACCCTAAAGGATGCAGTCCTTTTTTAAATCATATGGCGTTCATTTATATACGTTTTCAAATTGTGGCTCACATACGGACCAGGTGCGGCTGCTTGCCATTACGTCATTGAACCAGTAAGATACATTTATTTGTCCATTTCCAGTGGTGGAACAATGTCATACAATATGTTACTAAACTATATTACATAGCTCACGACAGGACAGCATATGACAATAGCAGTGATACACAGGATAACGTTGTGAAAAGGCGATTTTTTTAGCTGGCTAACGTAGCTAACTTAGCTAACTAGCTAGCTAACTGTAACTTTAGCTAACAATTGTCTGTCACTTGGTAATCAATATTTAGGCCGAGTTATCAAGTTTAAAGCCCGGCAATATTTGAGAAACAATATATGAATGTTTGTCTTTCAACATACAGTATTTTTTTCTGACCTGTAGCCTGGCAGGTCTTTCAGGGGGATTGGACAACATCATGACCGAGCGACCACAGGTGAGCGCACTCAAATCTGGCACAACTAGCTAATGCTGCCTTCAAATACAAGAAGGCATATGGGAAATTTCACTTCGCGTGAGGATTTTGGAATTTGAGGATTCTCACATATGCAACCTTACATGTTTGAACGCTATCTGTTAAAGAAAAATGATGTGGAATGCATAAGATTAAGTTAAAGTAATTCAGTAATTCAAATAAAGGTATTCTGTGAGTAAAAAGAACAGCCAACACTGTTTGATTCTTTGGGCTTTTCTTCTCTTCTTTTGAAGAGAAAAAGTATGACCATAAAGTTAGAGTAATATAGTTGTTAAATGAGAGTAAAGAGAAAGTTAGAGAACTTGTCCTATATTGCATCACTTTTGAAACACACTTTCCTAGAACCAAAACACATACTGAATTTTATAAGCGTAAAATACTTTTGTGATTATGCTAGGCTTCTACTGTTTATACCCACTTAATCATTCAGATATATTGCAGTGATGCAATTGAAGATTATTATTCATTTGACACTAAAGTTCCCCTTTGAAACTGTTATAATCTCAAAGCAAACACACATTGTAACTTGTCCTGTGAATACTAGTTTATTAAGACAAACAGCAGGTGTAAAATAAATGTTAGAAAAATATATTCTTTGTTGGTTTACATCTTTTCCTTCTTTTCAACTACCAAACATGACAAATGTAGCTGTAACACTGATCATCTTCAGGACAGTACACCGTCTTTGATAGTCCTGCTGCAGCAGATGAGGCGGACATCTGGGGCTGCTCGTCCTCGCTGGATATGGATAAAGACAGACAAGGTTTATAACCTCAGCAACCAAACAAACCGAGTATTCATCATTATTATGATAATAAATGCATACTCACGTATACCTTTTTTAAACAAGAGGGTTCATAATGCATGCTGTCTCCTCGCCTCTTGTCTCTTCCCATCTGATATCACATGGACCTTCCTTTAAAAGTCAAATCTTGACATCCTGTCCTTCACAAACGTGGCCTGGTTAGCTGGGAGAGAAGCGCAGGCCTCTATCTTGTTCCTGTCTTTTCCTGCTTCTCCGATCAGCCTGTTCTTCCTCGTCGACCTGCCTGTCTTTGGTGGATGAGTAGTGTTGTCGGCTGTGGCGCTGATGCTTCAGATGTTGCAATAGGTCCTCTTGTTCTTGGCTTAAGCTGAAATCTGAAGCTTGCGATGGTTGTGATGAGTCCAATTAGTTTAAAAAAGTAAATAAAAGTTCCTCGTAGCTCCCTCACAGTTGCCACACACAGGCCAGCACAAAGAAATAAAGAAAAGGTGCAAGACGCTCCAAAAACACTGATCTGTGTGTCGTAGCTATGATGAACTAAACTATATACAAATGTACAATTGTAACCACGCAGCCAAACATATTCCTCATATGAGGCAGCATGTCTACATGGGCCCCGGTGCAAGACGCGACCATGGGCGGTGGCTAGTCCTGCCAGACGCAAAGACTAGCCCTCAGGGGACACAATAATGCAGCTTGTTAGCCTGCCAGATGCTGAATCCACAAGGGGCAGAACAAGGGATGCAGCAGAGCACATGACCATCGCAGTCTCAAGCGTTTCTTTGGTGGATGAGTAGTGTTGTCGGCTGTGACGCTGCTGCTTCAGATGTTGCAATAGGTCCTCTTGTTCTTGGCTTAAGCAGAAATCTGAAGCTTGCGATGGTTGTGATGAGTCCAATTAGTTTAAAAAAGTAAATAAAAGTTCCTCGTAGCTCCCTCACAGTCGCCACACACAGGCCAGCACCAAGAAATAAAGAAAAGGTGCAAGACGCTCCAAAAACACTGATCTGTGTGTCGTAGCTATGATGAACTAAACTATATACAAATGTACAATTGTAACCACGCAGCCAAACATATTCCTCATATGAGGCAGCATGTCAACATGGGCCCCGGTGCAAGACGCGACCAGGGGCGGTGGCTAGTCCTGCCAGACGCAAAGACTAGCCCTCAGGGGACACAATAATGCAGCTTGTTGGCCTGCCAGATGCTGAATCCACAAAAGGGATGCAGCAGAGCACATGACCATCACAGTCTCAAGCGTTTCTTTGGTGGAGACTGGCTGCTGCTGCTCTCTTCCTCTGTGTCCATCCTCTTCTCCCGTCTGGGAGTCACTGCATACTGCGCAGACTTTCTGGTAAACTGACACAGGGCCGACATGAGAACGTGTCCGTCTGCACTGTAGTCGGTCACTCTCCAGCGGTTGGTCAGCTCAGTGCTCTCAGGGCGGCACACAGTGGAGATGACTCTGGTGACGGTGCTGCCATCAGTCTCCACGTTGCGGACGCAGTTTCTGCGGTCGGCCTTCAGGGCTCCCAGCTCCATCTTCTCAGGGAGAACTGGAGTCAGCATATTTGGAGGAGAGCTCGGGCCTGCAGCAGGCACCATCACACCTGCTGGTGCATCCGTAAAAGGAGTTGGTGGGGCGTTCTCCCTCTGCTCCTGCTTGGTATGGCCAAAGGGTGTGGCCGTCCGGGCCGAGCGGAAGAATCCTTTGACTGGAATCACAGGGAAGTCTTCTGAACCTGTGACGAGGCTGTGGTACAGGCTGAGGACCGACTTGCTCATGGAGTCGATGTGTGCGCTGCTCACAGGACGGTTCCTCAAGTTAGTAAGGATCATTTGAAGGATTGGTCCTGGTCTCGGCAGCGCAACTAAATGGAAAGGAATAAAAAGGAAAACATTAGTCATGACATGATCAGAATAATTAAAGCCTTTATTCAAATGTCAAGGTAGCTGTGCATTTGTGACACAGTTCACTCCACAGCAAGACTTATCATGAAAAACCTTATTCACATGTAAGATTATTCATGTAGTTCAAAAACTAATAACTAAAAATATGTGTCTTCTTTGTATTGTCAATGCCAAAAGAACATGTATAAAACACAACACATTCATTCGCTTCAAATCCAATCCAAGTTTGTTAATGAGCATTTTATAGACACTAAACTTCTGCTGTCAGATTTTTTGTCTTGGTGCGAATGAAATACTATTTAAATATCCTTGAGATTGGCTGTCTGCGTATCTTACAATAAAATGTTACAGATGGTTTCTGAAATGATTGACATTTTCTAACACATATGTTGACTGCTGTGCTGTGCGGAGACTAGAGTGATTAACGTTTAAGCTCCATGTCTCAAGCAGGCCGTAACTGCAGGATATGTCAGATTGTGATACATTATTTCAAATTCTAATATTTCTTTTATATCTTTCTCTGAATTATGGCCACAACATGACACTATGAGGGGCTTTAGTGACCAACGAGGTCGCATTTGGTTAAATTTATTGCATTTAGTCAAATATATATTCATTAACATTAGGCACTTATGTCTCCATACAGTCGAGTTAGTGCAGGTTGACCACACCGACATCCGACATCAGCCTCATGCTACTTCCAATATCTGCCATATACTACCTCATTATTTATTCTTTAAATGTTTCAGTGCAATACATATATAGTCATACACAACAGTGCAATACATATATATACACATACATATACATTGTTATTGTATATATTCTTTTACTTTTATTTTTCACTAAAATACTGTAAATGTGTATATTTTTATTTTTATATTTTCTTCATACTTTAGCTCTAAATTTATGCTACTTTCTACTGTTGAATGGGAGCACCGGTACTGTACAATCCCCCCCCCCCCCCCCCCCCCCCCATCAATAAAGTGCTTCTGATTCTGATTCTGATTCTGACGTCGTCACCATGACATTCATTGAGCTATATAGATGTATGATGCTTAAATGTGTTGTAGCTAGCCTAATGTTTTACCATAGCGTTCATCCAGCACACGGACGATGCCTAAGGTCAGCAGGTATTTCTCACGGCGTAACCCAGCGGAGGCCATTTTTTCGACACTTTAACAGCTCGTCCCTGAAGACTTCCACAGTTCAAAGGTTGTTTAATTAATTCGGGTTTGTCACTTTCCAACAGTTCAGCACTTGGTTTCACAATTGAAGCGAAGACGCTTGTCGAGAGTTCAGCTCCTGTCAGCGCTCAGGTGCAGAATGGAATTAGAATTGTGGCCTCAGCTCAACACGTCAGTCCTCGTCACCATGACGACCACTGACTTTATTTGGTTATCTTTAATTTATTTAACACCAACAGTTGCCCTTTTATATTTATAATATAGTATTTATTCTTTATAATTTTAGTATAAAGATTTCATTTTGTTTGATATTAATTAAATCACAGCTTGAGTATAGTTAAAACATTTTTTTTAAAGTCATTAAGCGATTAGTCGATCGGAAAAGTACTTTAAGAAGGTATTCACCGTTTTGGTAATTTTTCAAGCAAAAAGGTCAAACATTTGTTAATTTCCAGCTTCTCAAATGTGTGAATTAGATGGGTTTCTCTGTTTGAGGCCTTTAAACTGAATGCATTCATTTGGACCTTTTCTGTCGGACAAGAATAAGCAATTTGACAACGTTATCCTGGGCTCTGAGAATTTGTGATGGGCATTTTTTCACTTTTTTTAGTAAATGTTTAGTTGACGAATCGAAAAAAAAAAATCGTCAGATTAATTGTTGATGGAAACAATAGTTAGTTGCAGTCCTTTGCATTTTTCTTGTTTGCATTCGTTATTTTCCCTCTTTTGGAAATAATTGCCGTTTTATTTAAATGTTTTTTCCCTTGAACAGCTGTGTATTCACATTTCATTATTTATTAGTGGGCTATTATTATTATTATTAGAGCTTATTTTCTCAATTAGTAATTTAGTTGTTTGGACAGCAGACAAAGTAAAAAATCCTAAATACAAATATACAAAAAAAACGTAAAATGTGCCATGAACACGAACCGCCACTGCTCGTGAAGAGATAACAATATTTGTTCTCAATCAGGTATGACAATAGATATATAGTCATACACCTCAGTGCAACACATACATACATATACATTGTTATTGTATATATATATTTTTTTACCTCATTGTTCACTTAAATACTGTAAATGTGTATTTTTTATTTATTTTCTATTTCTTATTTTTATATTTGTACATACTTTTAGTTCTAAATTATGCTACTTTACTCTTGAATGGGAGCACCGGTACTGTACAATTTCCCCCCGGGGATCAATAAAGTATTTCTGATTCTGAAGTGAAGACGTGTAACCTGCTCGGATCAGTCAGTGATTTCACAATGTTTGGCTTGTTCGGGGGCGCGTTGGGATTTAAATGAGAGGTGGTGCTTCTTAAACAGCCGGATCGATATTAGTGGCGATCTGCAGCCGTCAGACATAAGTTCAAAACACAGAAACAAAGAAATGAATCACATAATAGAATAAATGTAGCTGACCCGAAATGTAGGTATAGATTTAAGACATTTAATTGTTTTGGTCCCGTTTAAGTACCAAATTTTACTCATTTAATGACTTATTTCTGTATTTATTTCAGCATTTATGTATTTATTAATTATTTTATTTATGCAATTATGTATTCATTCTTGGATTTATTTACGTATTCCTGTTTATATTTATACATTTATTTCGCATTTAGTTATTTATCTATTAATACTACAGTCTTTGAGCATGTTCCTGCTGTCTGAGTGAAGATATGGTTAGCTTCCCTATTAACAAGCAGAAAAGAAAGAAACTTGTCGAAGCACAAATAGGCAATATAAAGGCATCAGTGCAGTTGTTAGTCCCTGTCTGTTGTATAGATTATTAAATTGTGTAACATGTCACTTGGCTATGCTACTCACTCACATAACTTTTCCTACTATAGCTGTGCAGATAGCTTTATTTTTCAGACGTCATGTTACCCAAGTACTCAGATACAGTATTACAATATTTAGGGTCGTTTACAAAGCACATGAGGAAATCCGTATCTGGTGCATATATATATTATATTATTTATATTATGAAAGAAAATAAATGTGTTTCCGCCCGGTCTCGAACCGGGGACCTTTCGCGTGTTAGGCGAACGTGATAACCACTACACTACGGAAACTGTCTTCACACACACAGCAGTGTCGAACATGTCCTGCTGTCCGAGTGAGGACATGGTTTCCTTCCTTATTAACAAGCAGAAACAAAAGAAAAGTGGACAAGCAGAATACACAATGTACTTCAGAATAAAGACAAATAGAAATAGGAAATCATGATTTAGGTTTACTGATGATCTCTCTGCGCAGTTTATTTTTTCCACTCAGAGTAACAGAATAAACGCGCGATTGTAGAGCTAACTTTCACAATTCATACTCTATGGTATTTCTTATCACTATGGATGAAATATAGTTTTTGGCCACAAGCGGGGAATTGGGGGCGCTGTTTCCCCTTTTAGTATAAAAGTAAGGACACATTGTTTTCACGTTTGAGTGACAGACAGTGGTATACATAGTGCTGTTGTCTGCAATTTTCAATTTACTTTGATTTAATTACCAACAGTTATTGAGAGAAAATAGATGTGTTTCCGCCCGGTTTCGCACCGGGGACCTTTCGCGTGTGAGGCGAACATGATAACCACTACACTACGGAAACTGACAAATTCATCACCAAAACAATGCAAGAAATAGTGTGGAGGATATTGATTTACGTTTATCATTTTTTGATAATAATAACAATATAAAACAATGTGCTTGTTATCTTTAATCTTTTTATAAAAGATGGTTCACAGTCCACAGTGTCTCCTCGTCTACACTCAAATAACAGACAAGGGGAGTCTGTTAGTGTCTGTCAGTTACTGTTAATGACTTCCACTGAACAGAATAAAATCTATATTTATCTTTTTACATGAGAGGGCTCACAATGCACACTGTCTTCATTGCTCGTCTTTTGTCTGGTCTTAATCTGGACTTGTTTCTTTCTTGTTTCCTCTCTCTAAAAAAGAAATGACAGAAAAGAGACAATAGCTAATAATGAACAGTGAGAGGAATTATAGGAATTATATAATTGTTTCCTTCTCATCTCACTCTGTCCACAGCTGGCTGCTCCAGTTAGCTGGGAGAGAAGTGCAAGTGGAGTTAACATCATCGCTGGTTTCTATCAGGCTGTTTCTGTCCTCTCCCTCTTCTTCTATCAGTCTGTTCTTCCTGCTCGTCCTAACTGTCGTTGGGTCAGTAGCGTTGTGGCTCTGAATCTGAGTTCCCCTATGGCTCCCTGTAGTTTCACCATGTCAGACACATGGGCCAACCCTGACCTGTGTACTGCAACCATGATGGCGCAAACTATATACAAATGTACAATAATAACCCCTCAGCCAGCCATATTCTTCATATGGTGCAGCATGTCTACATGGGCCTCACCAGATGCACAGGCCAGCCCTGAGGAGTAAAAATAAAAGGTGTCTCATGCCACCCTGCCAGGATGAGGATAAAAAGATGATCACAGTCTCAAGCGTTTATTTGGTGGAGACAAACTGCTGCTGCTCTCTTCCTCTGTGTCGATCCTATTGTTCCTCTGAGTCCTTGCACACTCTGTGGACTCTTTGGTAAACTGACAGAGGGCCAACATGAGAACGTGTCCGTCTGCACTGTAGTCGGTCACTCTCCAGCGGTTGGTCAGCTCAGTGCTCTCAGAGTGGCACACAGTGGAGATGACTCTGGTGACGGTGCTGCCATCAGTCTCCACATTGCGGACGGCCTTCAGGGCTCCCAGCTCCATCTTCTCAGGGAGAACTGAAGTCAGCATATAGGGAGGAGGAGAGCTGAAACTGAGTAATTACCCATGACAAAACACGTCTCTGCTCCTGCTTAATATGAACAGTGTGGCCGTCTGGAGTGAGCAGAAGAATCGTTTGAATGGAATCAAAGGGAAGTCCTTGGAGCCTGTGATGAGGCTGTGATACAGGCTCAGGATGGAGTCCCTCATGGAGTCGATGCTTGTGCTGCTCAGAGGATGATTCCTCAGGTCGGTCAGTATCAGCTGAAAGACTGGTCCTGGCCAAGGCAGAGCAGCTGAATGGAAAGAAAAGGAAAACATTAGTCACGACATGATCGGACTAATTAAAGCCCAATTAGCACTTACAGTATACTGTAAAATCATGTAAGAAGTGTGAAGACAAGTCTGACTATGCCGATTAATCAGGTACTGGTATAAAGTCAGATAAGAGTCACTGCGTTTCCTCTTTAAATCAGGTTCCACCGAGAGTTGAACTCGGATCACTGGATTCAAAGTCCAGAGTGCTAACCATTACACCATGGAACCACCACAAAACATTAATTAGGAAGGGCTGTGACAGTGTTATACCTAAAAACATTTAAAAAAAAAAAAAAAAGCAACCTTTGGCTGTTGAACTTCTGCTACATGCCCAGGTTCTTCTAAGGCTCTCACTTGAAGATCAACCTTTAAGCCCACATTATCAGGCCTCATGATGTTTGACAATGAAACAATAAGATTTACTTCAACAAACTTAATACCATAATATTTCTAATCTGTACCCTGGTGAGTCTTTCAGGCTTATTGCACATCATGATCGAGTCTTTCACAAAACCAAACTAAATCACAACAGTGTTTGCTGTACACAAATGTGAAATGTCCAGGTACTGACAAGGTCAAACATTTCCCAAGTCACAACTTTTTTTTTTCCTGTAACGTTTCTCGCTCCTTAAACAAATTCCCACCAAGATTTGAACTCACATCACTGGTTTCAGAGTCCAGGCTTCTCATATCGTCATATATGTCATATAGTGATGCTATTTTCTATCATTCACAACAGAAATAGCACACCTTAAATTCAGTAACTCTAAAGGATTCAGTCCTTTTTAAGTCATATGGCGTTCATTTATATACACAGACTTAGACTTGGACTGTATTTATCCCACAGCGGGGAAATCTACATGTCACAGCAGCAAAGACAGAAAGGTGCAGTTTTCAAATTGTAGCTCACATACGGACAAGGTGCGGCTGCTAACAAACGGTGTCATACAATATGTTACTAAACTACATTACATAGCTCACGACAGGACAGCATATGACAATAACAGTGATACAGAGGATAACGTTATGAAAAAGCGAATTTTAGATGGCTAACCTTCGCTAACTTAGCTAGCTAGCTAGCTAGCTAACTAACTAACTAACTAACTAACTGTACCTTTAGCTAACAATTGTCTGTCAGTTGATAATCAATATTTAGCCCGAGTTATCAAGTTTAAAGCCCGATAATGTTTGAGAAAATAAGATATGAATGTTTGTATTTCAACATACTTAAGGCAGTATTTTTTTCTGACCTGTAGCCTGGCAGGTCTTTCAAGTGCATTGGACAACATCATGACCGAGCGACCACAGGTGTGGGCGTGCCTGGCACAGCTAGCTAATGCTGCCTTCAGATACAAGAGGGGATGTGGGAAATTTCACTTCGCATCAGTGTTGATCTATATTTCATATTTTATATATTGGAATTTACTTTTCTTTCCCAATATAATGTTACAGGTAACGTTTCCATTGAATTAGATTGTTATTCCAACATTATCCGTCCATTTGGTGACATATTCTGCTGCACTACAGTACTAACATTGTGTTTTCTCATACGTTTGCCTGTCTTTTCTCAGCATAATATTTTTATCAGCATAATACAGCACTGAAAAAATATTATTGTCAGAAGTGGGATTCGAACCCAGGCCTCCCCAGCTTAGGCCTCCAGAGGAGACTGATCGGCTGTCAACATTCACAAATGTTGAAAAATTACGGCCTATAAGATTCGTGGCTTCAACATTCGGCGACCAATCTTGTTAGCGCATTCTCCCTGGCTTTCAACATTTGACTAATCAGGGCGCAGAAATGTTGAAGAAGTGTCTCCCCGGCTTTCAACATTTGACTAATCACGGCGCAGAAATGTTGACGCAGTGTCATGAAAGGGGCGTTCAATAAAGTTGAATACAGAGCGCAAGCCGGGCGAGATCAGTCACGCAAATCAAAGCCAATTCAAGCGGCATCGTGAGTATTTACACATCTATTACAGTGTTGTATATGACTTAAAGTATAGAAGTCATTTCACCAGTTATATCGTGTTGTCATCAACATTACAAAACCTCCGTTATCTGTCGGGAATTTCGCTAACGTTAGTTGTTGCCGGCCGGCCTTTAGCTAATGTCATCTATTACGGTGGCTTTTCGGTAACGTTAGGCTATTAGTACAGCATTTGGGGAGCAACACGTTCAACAACAACAATATTTTTTACCAAATCCTTTAAATTCAGATGTATAGACGAATGTATTGGCGGGATTCTGCAGAAAGCGGTGAAAAAGGCGTAAATGTACGTTAGCCTGCTAGGGTTTTACACAAGTTCAAGGTAGTTAGCTACACTGTAACAGCTAACGTACCTAACCTTAACTTCGGTTAAATGACACAATTTTCATGCATATAATACTTTCATGGTTATCATTTAGTGTTAAACATTATTCCTCACACAATCACTAGTGTATGTGCAGTCAGGCTCTTCTAACCCTTCTGAGAACAGGTGACAGGATTGTAGGCCTAATATAATAAAAACGTCAATATCATATCCGTTATATGAAGCGCCAGATTAGTCAAACTGCTGAGCTATTTACCATAGTTAATATTACCAAACATTACCAAAGTAATTGCAGGAGAAGGCATACAGCTAACTTTCTAATTCATGATATTTCCCACCACACACTGTAAGAATACATGTTTATTAAAGGAAATCAGGTTAATACATGAGCTGTGTTTCAAACACAGACACAATACACCCCAGGTGGTTTATGCCAAGTTTTTCATAGGATTATTACAATATTACAAGGCGGTGGTCTTGCTTTCATGTTCCAACACTTATGTTGTTTTCAGGCATTCAAAAAATGTTTATGCATTTATGTCACCAAAGGCAATGTCTTCGAAATCTAAATCACACAAAGCGATGGCAGACTCAGAGTGGATGGCACGCTTGAGAAAGTTTGCCAACTCTGGGGCCTGGCCTGCCGGCGAGGGAAACAGACCAGCTCCCAGACAAAAGAAGTGGTATGAGCTGTGTCAAAGGGTATGAGTATATTCATGGCACAGTACATTGTATTCATTGTTATTTACGCTCACAATGCATTTTACTCACTATAGGGTTAGGGTTGTAACAAATACAATAAAAGGATCCTATGAGTTAACGTGTAATAAGCAAATCATTGTCATCAGATCTCTGTAACTACACAAATGCAAGTCAGTGATTTAATATGTGTTCAATTCAATCAAATGTACAACTATTACCTTTAGATCAACAAATGTCCCATGCAGTGCCATGGACAGACGTCCTTGTTTGGGCAAGCAAGGACGTGCACGTGTGGATTCCACACTCAGAAGGTAACCCTGTTCAATTAAAGACTCAAGTAGTGTGTGTGTGTGTGTGTGTGTGTGTGTGTGTGTGTGTGTTAATTAATTAGTGATGTATCTACTCTGCCATGCCACAGCCAACTGGAGCAAGGATTGCCACCGTGGGGCAACAGACTGCAGCAGTGGGTCCGGGTCCGGCCCAAGCCACTGTCGGGCAACAGAGTGCAGCAGTGCGTCCGGGTTCGGCCCAAGCCACCGTGGGGCAACAGAGTGCAGCAGTGCGTCCGGGTTCGGCCCAAGCCACTGTCGGGCAACAGAGTGCAGCAGTGCGTCCGGGTTCGGCCCAAGCCACCGTGGGGCAACAGACTGCAGCAGTGGGACAAGTGCTGGGAGTGCAGGGTCATAAACAGCAACCAACATTGAATTTATCAATGGTATTTGGATTTGTTACTGAATATTTGACACTTTATTCACTGAATGATAGTTTGACAATATAGTCCTTTCTTGACACGGCCCTTTGCTTTGTTGCCTTTCAGTTTACCAAGTCAAGATTTGGGGGGTCTCATGGTGCTGCTGCGAAGCCAAATCTCAGCAAAGCTAGAAGAGTAACCCAGGTAAATAGAGATCAAATAGCAGCTGTTTAAATTGTGTTATTATTACAAGTTACTTAGACTGAATTCTTTACAGACCCAAGTCACTGACCCCACCAGTTCTCAAGCCAGCATTGCTGTCCCAGTGAGTAATGATGTAACTCACTTTTTGAATACAGTATTTGTATTTCTACACACATTTTTTATTAGTATTAAAAAGCTTTCAAATCAGAAATGAAACTTGAAAGCTAAATAACAGTGTTTCATGTAGAGCAGCTGTATGAAATAATAACTTACACTTTGATTGTGTTGTGAATGCTATGAATTTTAGTATATTCTTTGCCATGCTTTAACAGGCTCCAGACCCTCAGACTGTTGCTCAAGCTTCAGTGCCTGTTCCAGTGTGTGCCACTGTGTCAGTAAGTCATTTAACTTTTAATTTCATACTGTGTAAAGCATCAGCAGTGTCTTTCAGCAGTAATAAGTATGTTTATGCATTGTTTTGTTATTGCGCAGACGGCTGACTCCAGGACAGAGACAGCTGAAGCCTCACCATCTCAGCTGCCCCGTTTGTGGTCTGAAGGCTTGCCACCTGAGGACCACAAGTGGATTGTCAAGACTGTGCTGAAGTTGGGACCTAAAGGAAGGCTAGAGCTTCAACATAACCTGAAGCTCTGGTACTTTCCACCGCAGCCGAGCCATGTGTACCACCAGGCTCCGGCTCCAGACCGTTTTTTTGCCCACCCACTTCTTGTCTGGATGCCCTACAGACTGTGGAAGGTGAAGGTGGTCTGTCCCAACTCTGCCTGTGGGCAGCACCAGCTCACAGGAGCAGGGCTGCATAAGAGGGCACGGCGGGTCCTGGACGTGGACAGGATCTACAATATGGTGGCAGAGACACTAACCTGCACCAAATGTAGGTCTACTCACGTCTCTTGGAGCCAGACTGTCCTCACACAACTGGACTTGGCTCACAGATCAGAATTTCGGGTCATCCTCACACAAAAGTGAGTAACGTCTCTTTTCTCTGTTGCCTTGTCAAATAGATATTATGCAAAACATTCTTATTGATAAATCTGTTTATGTCCAAGGTACGCGTGTGACATCCGGGTGATCCGGCTTCTGCGGGAGAGAGGCCTGGGTAACAGCCCAACGCGGGTTTTAAAGCAACTGAGGGAGAACCACACAGAGGAGTGGCTGCATCGCGTGGCAAGGTACACCACAGAGTGCATGGACTTCCTCCAGCGTCCAGGACTGTTGCCCATGGCATTCCCTGAGCCTCCAGACCCTGCTGTGGTGCCGAGCTGTAAGTGGCTCCTCTCCGTTTACAGCCAGGATATTTTAACAAGGCTGGAGGACATCAAAGCGAGGATAACATCGACTTACGGCACCATTCTTAAAATGGATTCCACCAAAAAGGTTAGACAATCTTTTTTCTTTGAAATAGGTTACTGATATTATTAACTCCTGCCTGTATTTCAGTAATTCTGAGTCATGTTCACAGAGGCCTATACATTTTGTGTGCTTCAGATCACCAAGAAGCTTGCCGGAACAGCCAAGGGGACAGCACTCTGGCTCACCTCTGTGGGAAATGAGTATGGTCAGATACTCATCAGTGTGCTGACTGCTCAGGAGGGAGCTGGCCTGGACATGATGGCAACAGACTTGGTGAAGAGATACCAGCAGGCTGGTGTGGATCCCCCTGTTGCCTTATACGTGGACTGTGGCTGCTGCACTGACACAGGGGAGACCAAGCTCAAGGCCAGATTCAGCGGGTGGCCAGACCTTACTATAAGGCCTACGCCTGGGTGCTGCTGCCATGGGCCTGCCTGACTCTCATCACTACAGTTATTATGTTTAGTCGTAGTTCTGTTACTTTTAAAGCTGTTTAATTGCTATTATTAATTTCAGCTATTATTACAGATGTAACTATTATTATCAGTCATATTTCCATTGTTTTTACAATTATAGCTGCTATTTCTACTGCTAGTGCTGCCATACATCTCTGCCTGTCTGCTTGTCCACCTGTCTGTCTGTCTGTCTCTACATCTATCTCTCTCTCTGTCTCTTTCTGTCTATCTGTCTCTCCCCCTCTGTCTATGTCTCTCTCTCTCTCTCTCTCTCTCTCGCTCTATCTCTCTTTCAAACCCAACTGGTCAAAGCTGATGACCCCCCACCTAGAGTCTGGTTCTGCTCGAGGTTTCTGCCTCTTAAAAGGAAGTTTTTCCTTGCCACTATCACCAAAGTGCTTGCTCATGGTGGGAACTGTTGGGTCTCTGTAATAACATTGCAAAGAGTTGGTCAAGACCTGCTCTATTTGTAAAGTGTCATGAGATGACTTTTGATGTGTTTAGTTACCATTGGACGATCTTGTGAGGTGTGGTTATGAGTGTGGCTAGCATGCTGCAAATGAGTAGACAGTGTATGTACCGGGCGGGACAGACCAGTAGCTTTTCTGTTAACTGCTAACTATTTTAGAATGTATGTTTTATGTTGGTAATTTATTCCTTTCAGAGGTGCTGTATTTAATTTAACTTGATAGTAATATTCATTTTCATTATATGTTATTTTCTTAATGTTAATTATTGTTTGAGTAAGAGATTTGGGCATTTCACACAGAACTGTAAACAAAACATTGTTTTCTCCATCAAATATGGTATGGCGTCAAGAACACTGTTCGTCCTCAACGATGTGGCAGTTAGATGTCCTTGTCCTCCTTTGTGACTCAGTCTTTACTCTTTGAAAATAAAAGTCCACATATTTAAAATGTCTCAAGTTTATGTGGGCATTTCACACAGAACTGTAAACAAGACATTGTTTTCTCCATCAAATATGGTATTGCCTCAAGAACACTGTTCGTCCTCAACGATGTGGCAGTTAAATGTCCTTGTCCTCCTTTGTGACTCAGTCTTTAATCTTTTTTGGCTGTAACACAAAAGTGAAACACTAAAAAAATATGTAGGGCATGTGACCATTCTCATATATAACACAAACATGCTCAGATGTAAATCAACAGGTCCTAAAAGTGTCTCTGAAAGTAGGGAGGATCTGCTAAACATAGTTCAGTGAACTTTATCGAGATCCACAAATCTTCTGTATGATTTTAGCTTTCATGACCTAATTTGGTGTGAGTTAAACCATAAATAATAAATGTACATGACATTATAGCAACTTTTCTCCTACTTACCTTTGGTGGACCCCAGGCTTTCACGCCATGTTCTGTGGATCCAATCTCTGACTTTTCTTTCTTAGGAGGAACACACCTATTAAAGATAAATCATGAGATTTTTTAATTCAAGGGACGCATAGACATAAATTGGGTTTTTACTGTCACTAAAAATGCCAAAGTTCTCACCGTCAGTACATTCAAAGGGTTCAGGCTACCACACTATGAACTGTACACTAAATCACTGGTTTTGGTCATGAAGAACCAGAAGTCTGAAGAGTTTACAGTTGTTTACAGTTGTGTTTCCTTAACAGCATCAGATAAATCATGAGACAGAGACATGCACTCAGTGTATTTTACATACATATTTGACTGTTACTCACTTAGTACTTCTCCTCAGCGACCTCATACTCAGTCTCTTTGTCCTTACTCTTGAGCCCTCCGTTCATGTCCTCATAAACGCCCAGAGGTGTCTTTTGGAGCAATACATAGCATGATTATATCATTGTAACTTCTTAAACATACCATGTGAGGTGCAATGAGATGACTTAAATTGTGAATTGATGCAAAATGAAAAAAATTAATTTAATCGTGAGGTATTGAATTTGTGGCACAAATTACCAACGTACTCTTACATGTAAAATTTTCTTTTGTTAAACTTTTCCTCACCCGTGCAATGCCCTGGGCCCTTTCAAAAGGCCGAGACACTATTGTTGAAGGCTTTCTATAAGGAGGGAGTTCATCCTCCAATTCATTGCTATATTCCTCTTCCTTCTTTTTTCTGCAGCAGTAGCAAATGACTGCAATGATAGCGATGATGACCACAACCACAGTGACAACAGCTGCTGCTGTAGCTTTCTGTCCATAGCTCATGGTCTGTGGTGACGTGAAATTGAGTGTAACCACACAGTCCTCCATACCCACAAGGCTTTCGACTGTACAGAGGTAGGTTCCACAGTCATTCTTTGTGGTCTTACGTAAATACAAGTCACCTTGTGTAGTGTCAACAAAGGTGTTATGAGGTAACATCTGGTTTCCACTTGTCTTTGACCATCTGTACTCCAGAGGGGAAGTACCTTGTGAGGATCTGCATTTCAGGACGACACCTTTATCCTCCACAGCTTCACCTTCCATGTAACATACTGGCTTACTTGGCCTCTCCATTACATTCAAAATAATATTCATGATGTCAAGTTCATTTAATTTTCTCACCTTGCATTGGTAAGTTCCTGTGTCTGTGATCTTCAGGTCAGTGATAGTTAATGAAGCATCGCCATTTTGGGGATCAGGAGATGTGAAGTGGACCCTACCCTTTAAAGGATGATATAAATTGCTATATATCATGGCTCCATTCAACCAGATAATGATGTGGTCGTCTTCTTCTCTATTGTGAGCCAAAAGGCTCCACTCGACGTCCATATGTTGCAAGTTCTCAGTAACATGGTAACAATTAAGGGTCACACCTGAGTCTCTAGCAGTATAAAAGTGCTTCACGTCTGTGGTGAAGGGGCAAATTATTCCCACGATGAGAAAAAGCCCAAACTTTGTGGTGAAATATCTCGTTGGCGGGAGATGGCAGTGTGGTTGCACAAACATAATGACATACTTGAATTGTTGGGAATGGGCTGCAGCTTCTGGCTCACTGTCTGGGTTGCACTGTAAAATAAAAGGGTTAGGAGTTTAGACATAGAAGTTGGATCTTTTGTCAGAGTTATACTGAGATATTGTCCTCGAAGCCCAACATTGTCTTATGTTTAAAAAATGAACTCTTTAACCACTATACATTAAGTTGGGTACATATTTGTCTTGGCACCATTATACCACAGTTGTGTTATACAAAATAGCACAATAAATTCCATTTGAGTTTTTATGGTAGATGATCTTTTACAGTAAAACTAGATGTCCACTTATCATTATTCATAAAAACAGCTTCACCTGCACAACTTTCAACTCCACCTCCTCTGACGCACAAACATTTCATACTAAATAACACTTTAGCAAAAAAAAGAAAAGAGTGGGCAGCAATTTCACACTAGAACAGCACTTTAGCTAAAAAAAAAAAGAAGAGTGGGTGTCGTCAATTTCTTCTTCATTCCCCAGATGTAGACGATGAATCGATGATGGAAGGAAACTCCGCTGATACTGACTTTTCACATAATATTCTTTATTTGCATCAAAGATCAGGATCAACAGGCATGCGCATCTTGACCTGTACAGCACCCGTAGCCGAATCAGTACTGCTGCCTCGAACACTGTTCAAGCTCGTCTTTTATACCTTTAAGCATACATGGGGTTCTACTACAACACATGAGTCTGTAAATTTCTGTTTCCTGTCGAGGGGTCAGGAAAAGAGACCTCTCAGAATGACCTTTCACATACCAAAGAAGACCACTAAACAACAATACATCTTATCTTTATGGGACCCCAACATCTGCTAGTTGTGTTCCTGGAACACATCTTATCTTTATGGGACCCCAACGTCTGCTAGTTGTTTACCTGGAACATTGCATACATGGCAACTTTGTACTGCATATCATTTTCTGAAAAGACTACTTTTATGATTAGTATCAAATAATACACATCAGTGGGCAACAATTTCACACTAGAACAGCACTTCAGCAGAAAAGAAACAGGAAAAAAAGAGGGATACAACCCTGAATTTAACTCTTACTTGGAAATAAGCTGCCAGTCCTGAGAACGTTGACGAAGGGAGAAGAAGGAAGCAGGAAAATCCCCGTAACGTACTTGCACAGGAACCACATGACACAAAAACCGCGAAATGAGCCCCTGACTGACCAATAAACAGCAGCCAATCAGAACAGACTCATGATAGACAGGAGAGGGGGGAGGGGAGTGGAGGAGAGTTTAGTGTGACGATGGAAGAAGAAAGTGAAGGCACCAGCTCTCAAGACACCTAACCCTTTTATGATTACATGAATTAATATCTGTGCAGACGCACGCACCCTAACCCTGTCGTAATTAACACATTAACGCCTATTAAAAGTTAATTAATGCGTTGTAATACCCCCCAAGCGCTTGTTGATGGTGGGAATTGTTGAGTCTCTGTAAATAATATTAATAAGAGTATGGTCTAGACCTGCTCTAAGTGTCTTGATTTAACTTGACTTGAAACGGTCTGATCATCTTATTGTTTCCCATGTGCATTAGAACATTCTTCACACATTGGAACCTTTGAATTAGTATCAAAGGTAGCCTATTAGAACAGAAATAATTACTTTTGCAGATTTTACTTCCAGGTGTGCAAATAATTCATTTTTAAAGTGTTTTTTAATGCTTTTTTTTGTCACAGAAAGACAAAAAAATAAAAAGTGTCTAATTTTGATTCAATATTTCAAAATATGTCTACTGTTGTGCTTCTGTTTACATGTACAGGTGGTGTTTGAGACTAGTGAGGAGCCACAGAGAGCAGAACCTGCTGTCTACAAGTCTCGAAGGCGGCACAATGACAAAAGTGTCCTATTTGTGGCGAAATATATGCTGATGTAGCACAGCACCTGAGAGTCACTGAACAGAACAGAGTTGGCTATTTTGAGCAAATTTGCTCATCGACAGTAAGTGTCTTGTTTAACTCTTAAGGACGCATAATTTATATTTATATTTACCGACCCTACACATTTTTCAAATTCCTGTATTTCATTTAATTGCTACACATCTTATACACCAAAATTAAATTTCTTCTAGCTAATCAACATTTTTTGACTGTTTTTACTTCTACAGCTTTACCACAAATCTGGACTGCCCAGTCCGCCTCTGCCAGTCTAGATATATTAATCGACTTGACAAGCACCTGCAAAAGATCCACCAACTTCAGGTATGTATTTGAAGTTGTGTGGTCCCTGTGCGATTTTTGTGTGTTGATGAGGCAGCTCTGGATCTAAAGCACAACACCATTACAGATTCTTACATACAGCTCTGGATAAGATTTGGCCCTGCAAATCTTTACATTAAAAGGGACTTACATGTAGAATCTGGGATCGGATAGTAATGTGGGTGAATTCAGAGCTAAAGCACACCACCACTGCGTGTTCATACATACACCTCTGGGTTAAGGTAGAGCCCTGCATATTTTTACAGTAAAGGGAATTACATGTAGAAACTGGTATTTTAGTTTTGTTGGTCGAATGACTTGGGTGTCTTCCAATTTCTATCGAAGAATACTGTTGTGCTTTGTGGTTCTCTCCTGGTCTATGATGCATGTGAGGTCCTTATTTGGTCCTTGTGTAGTCATTGTGTGTGTGTCAGAAATGCTGTATTTATTTAGTGCTGCTCATCCTCCAGACAGCACTTTGTAGGCAAAGTTGTGAACATGTACGATGCTGAAAGTAAATAGACATATTGATAACACTGATTGTTTAACTTAATAAAGCATTCTTCTACATTTTCAGAAACCTATGGTTAAACTTTACATCCAAAAGGCCAAGGATAGATACATTGCTAGGGAACTGGCACTCCTAAGGGCTTCAAATCCCACACCACCAATGGTCTCACATCTTGATGAAGTGGATGATGCAGTAATTGAAGAGGGCATCAGGAGGGCGAAGGAGGTGAGGTCACAAGCTGCCACTGTGTCACAACTTTCAACTCCCGTGTGTAATCCTCCCACTGCCAGCGAGGCTTCCTGTGATCACGCCACCACAAATATGCAGCCTCCTTCTCCCACTGACCGCAAGGTTCCCTGTGACACAACAGTGGTGTCCCCTGATGTGCCAAATCCAGTCAGAACACTTTACCACTCGCCCATGCTACGAAAAGGGCATCCTTTCCTGAGGAAACCTGCGCCTTGGTGCAAGAACTGCCAGGTTCTGTTTGCTGAACTAAAGGTGGTGAAGCAGCTGCTCGCGTGTGAAATTGAAAGGAATAATGAGCTAAAGCAGCTACATTCCTCAACAAAGCGTACAAATGTAAGTATTGTGTTATTCCATTGATTGAGTACGTTGCAAAATTATGTCAGTTACTTTTGATAAACAAATCTGCTTCATAGACTTTTTTTTTTCAGGCAGTTAAATATAGCCGACGTGAACTTTTTTCACCCAGCAAAGTCCCTCGTTATGGTAAATATAACATTCCTATCAAAGTTACTTGTATTGAATGTCTTAAATGGAGAGAATCTTGTGTTATGCATCCCTGTCCATCCTGGGAGAGGGATCCCTACTCTGTTGCTTTCCATGAGGAATTTTTCCTCATCCAATGTGAGGGTCTAAGGATAGGGGATGTTGTGTCAATGTGCAGATTGTAAAGCCCTGTGAGGCAAAGGATTTAAGAATGTAGGCTATGCAAACATATTTGATTTGATTTGTGTTCTTCAGTAAAACTGGTCGAAGAGTTTAGGGGCCATACAGAAGGCGTGAACCCAGGCAGGAAAACACGTGAGCCACTCATGTTATCCAGTTTCTGGAATTCATGACCTTCTTTTCCTGATGAACCATTGCAGAGTCTGTGAGTAGGTACTACATTTTAAGGATTATCAATGTCTATAAATGTAGAAGACATGATCTAATTTGTATTTTTGATTGTTGTTGGTTTAAACCCTTTGGTTTGGAGGTGCACTACAAAACTTGTCAGAGAAGTAATTTGATGGACGCTGTGGCTTTCATGAAGTATGTTTCGAACATGTCGCCACCACCTGTCAGACTTGGAAATACAAGGATCAAGGACCTTTTGGTTTAACTGAGGGCACGTTTCAGAGATATTGGCGGGACGTAGTTGTACACCAGCTTGCAAACCTCCACCTCCATTTATTAACATTATTAAAGGTTGGAAAAGTGTATAATAAATTGTATTTAAAATTGTTTTCAGATAGACTAGTCAAAGCAGAAAAACATGCTTTGTTTATCGAAAAGTCTCCTCAGAAGATTGCTGCCGCGCTGGGTATGCTCACTGCAATTATTTGATTTGTAAATGAAAATTTATATTTTTATTTAGGAATTATACAGATTCGAGCTCTGGATTAAGAAACAGCCCTGCAGATTTTTCCATTACAGGGACTTACAGAAGAAGAATACTGTGGTGCTTGGTGAAGTAAAGTCGGTGAATCCAGAGCTAAAACACTTCACCATTGTAGGTTTATATGGACAGCTCTCGGGTTAAGATGGAGCCATACAGAGTTTTCCATTACAGGGACTTACATGTAGAAACTGGGTTTTTACGTATGTGTTGGTCTAATGAATAAGATGTCTTCCAATTTCTGGAGAATACTGTGGTGTTTTGTGGCTCTTGTGTGGTCCTTGTGTGGTCTGTCATGGTGCATGTGTGGTCCTTAGCTAAAGAACATGACCATTGCATGGTTAATGTATACAGCGTTTTACCTCTTCTTTTACAGGTGACATTGAGAAACGACCAGAGAACCGAACAAAACTAACATTGTTCTTTGGACTGCTGGGTGGATATATTGTTGCAATAACTGGCCACCGAAAGGGTGTCGTTATCAACATGACTACTGAAGAGATTCATACAGCCGAAAACACTAAGAAAGGTGCCCGCATCATCCGTGTAAGTACAAACATGATAATAAAAATCAAAGCGACACAAAAGACATATGCATTGTTTAATCAGTTGGTCGGACAGAAAAGCCATGTCTCTTGATTTAATAGGTTGAACAGCACAAGACTCTAAGGTACTTTGGGTCAGCAGCTGTACCCCTCTATGAGAACAAGTATGTCTGGTTGCAGGGTTACAACCGACTTTGCAAAAAGATCGAAGGAGGCTCAGAGGCATCTACCTTTTTCCACAATACCGACAGAGTTGTCTTGATAAACTGGCTGAATTTTTCAAGACGGCCTGGGAAGGGATGAATTTGGGGATTGCTCCCACATTCAACATGCTGCGTTATTCCTGTTCCACTTCTGTGAGACAACTCTTTATGTCTTTTTTTATACAATGAAGGACACTGAAAAGTTGCATGCATTTTAGTCTTGTGTTGGCGTTGGTGGCAATTTCGACATGCGCAGCAAAGAAAAGGAAAAAGACAGAGAAGGTCTCCTCTGCGGAGGGTGAAAGTGAGGACAGAGAACCCATGCAGGATGAAGACAATCAAGGATTTGAAGAGGAGGAGCAGGAGTCATCGGGACCAGAGGAGCGTGTGAGAAAAAGGCTTTACCAGCAGTGCAGGAACAAGGTATCTGTGCCCTCAGACCCCAGGGCCCCTGATAGGTAGGGCTGAGCTACCATATTACTATAAATAGTGACTAAATGTCTTATCTACAGCTGATTTCAAGAAATGTAACAACCACCTCACTCATAGTTACAATTATAAACCGGCACAAAAATGATGATTGTATCATGACGGAGAAGAGGACAAAGTTTTAAAAGGGGACCATAAAAGTTTGTTTACCTGTTAAGATTATTTTGTTCTATGGAGGATGGTGGAATACAAAAATGGACACCACTAAACTACAGCAGGCTGAGCAGGGACAACAAACGGGGAGTGAAACATTCATAATTAGTGTATTTATTAACTTAAATTTGGGTTATGAAAAAGTCAGTCAGAATCTTTAACTGATTAATCAGTTGTTTAACTCTGTGTTTACCGCATCTAGGGCACTGTGTCGCTCCCTGTGGTGTTGTAGACATACTTAAATAAGTATTTAAATGGGCCTCGTATTGTTGTAGATCGCCGTGTATATTTTATGTTTATGTTATTCTGTGTAAGAAAGACCTGGTACTGAGACAGGTCATCTGGCCTGGTGATGTCAATCAGCTGTCACTGTCTGCCTGTCAGCACTAGGCGCTGTCCGCAGTGCTGAAACATTTAAATGCGTCTGCCATCCTGTTTTCTTCTTGTCTTGTCTGGCTTGGAGTATGATTTTATACATAGGCTTGCTTGATCAATAAGTGGCTATTTTTCTTTTGTTTTCTATATTTTCCAGTTCAGTTTAACCCACACTAAATTGATAAATCAGCCTATATGAGCATGTTTTACCACTAAGACTCACGTTTTAATGTCTATCTTCGTTATCTGTGATGTGAAAACATTTGATTTTCACACAGTCAAAGAAAGTCAAAGTGTGCGTTCCTTGTATAGTTTGGTTGTAAAATCAGTGGATGTGCAGAGTTTCTCTCCCCAGGCTGCTGTACCTGCGCTGTACACTGCACACTCCTTTACGATGTGAATTAAGGATTTATTTCAACCATACCAGAGTTAGTGATTGTTGGAACAGTGAAAAGACGAACTGAAACGTTTTGGTGAGTTTTATGTTGTTTCTGTCGAGTTTTAATGAAGCTGATGATGATGCAGAAGGAGTTTGGTGAGTTTGGCGAGAGCAATTAAACAGCTGTTTCTGGGTTACAAAACGTATCTTACTCTCTAAAAAAGTCGGTCTCACACTGACTCTTTCTGATTCTTTCCATAATGTTGTCAGACGCTTAGAATAGCGATCTGAGCCTGTCAGTGACACTTCATCACTCTCTCCCTCACCCTATCACTCTTCACTGCTTCCATCACAGTTAGTTGTTGTTGTTAGTTTGAGGGGATTTAGAGACTCAATTGTTAAGTTTACAGTCTGTCATGCTGTTACATTGCTCTGTGTAAAATGACACTGCTAAAAACAAGAGCCGAAACTTATTTACCAACCACTTGTTTCACCTTGTTTTCTCTGTGCATTTTTGTAGCTTCTTTCTGTTTTATCCTGTTACTATAATGCACACTGACTGGCAAAGGAAAAAAAAGACTGCTAAACTCTGTTGACTGGTCTCCGACTGGTGATTCGAACATTTGACTTTCGGGGGGCAGCCCTTTAGGTTATATCAGCTGTTATATATCAGTTTTGAATTTTAAAATTACTCTTATCGGAAGGGCCCCTTGAGAATGCTCTGCCCACTCTGAGAGGGGAAGCTGAGAGTCTAGCTCCGCCCCTGCCCACAGGTAAGTCTTGTGATTCAATCGAAAATGGACAAAATTTGCCTAATTTTTTTCTTTAAACAGATGGTGAGCTCACCTGAAGAGGAGGGCGTAGGTGATACAGAAGAGGATTCAGAAGAGGAGGATGAGCATGTGGCACAAAGGACTTACCAGCTGCGCAAGAAAAAGGAATTTCTACCCTTGAATCGACAGACACCAGTGAGAGTTGTTTGGATCATTTTCTGGGCTTTCAATTGTGACAAATCTTTTAATCTTTCACTTATTTAAAAACAGATGGAGAGCTCATCTGAAGAGGATGGTACACACAATCGGGGGGTTGAGTCCTGCAAAGACGGATGAGAGTTGTCATCTTCCACACATACCAGAATCTTTCATCCAAAATGAGCAAAATATAACTTTATCTTTTCTAGAAACAGATGGAGAGCTCATCTGAAGAGGATGGGACATACAATTGGAAGCCCACAGAGGATGAATCAGAAGACGATTCAGAAGAGGAGGAGGAACAAGTGAGACAAAGGGTTCCAAAAATGGCCAATGTTGTTGTATTCTGTTGCTAGTGCTATAGTGCAAGCCCATAATTCTCAAACTGTTGGATGATCTATGATTGTGTTTGCAGGATATTCAGTTAAGAATTAAATGCTTGCTTGAACCAAGGACAAAATATGTTATTGCGCGT